>NC_080162.1:99645221-99937018 GCF_950295315.1 Erinaceus europaeus | reverse complement strand
AGGGGGTGTGGAGGGAGGAGATGGGATGAAAACACAATCTTTTGGTAGTGGGAATGGTGTTTATGTACACTCCTATTAATCTGTAGCCATATAAAATCACTATTTAATTAATATGAGATGGGAAAAATTGAATGTCTCAAACTTTTTAATGCACAGCCCATAGGCTGAGTATTTGATAGGTTATCTCTCTTAAAAGCTTAGACTAGGTAGAACAGAAGCAACTGGTGGCACAGCTATGTACAAATAATGTCAAAAGACATAAATTATGTTGATGTTGGTTAAGATACAGCAAATCCTAACAAAGAAATTTTTCAAAGTTAATTCAATTGCCAAGTAATGTGATTATAGCAATAACTATCTATTTATTGCCTTCTTAAACCCTAAGACAGCAGGAACCTCCTGTTTCCTCTATAGAGCCTTTATTTCCCCCAGTCCTGGAACCTCAAAGGTGGGGCTCACTTTCATGCATGCATCACACAATTCACCAATGTTATTTCATCCACCGATCCCAACCTAATCAAATCAACGAGTACCACCTCAGCGTGCTTCACTTCAGACTGTTCAGAGACTTCAGGCATGGAATATCAACCCTTCACCCTCATTAGTTGGGTAAGACCTTTCCTTTCATAGGATCCTCTAATTCCTTTCCTGGTGGTTCACTTCCTAACAAAGTCCCAAAACCTAGATGTAGACCAACTCCTGTGGGATAAAGCATATATTCACATGTAACCATAAATTATGGCAAAAATATATACCTGAAAGCAAAAATACACAATAGTCTGCAGTGAGTCAGTATGAAGTTCATAATGAAATAGTGTCTACTTAGACTTAGATACCCTCCTCAACTACTTCCTATTATACTTCCCTCACTCACTCCCAAGCTATCCTTATCAAAGCAAGGACTGCAAAAGCTGAAAAAGGGCAAGAGACTGACATACTTTAAGGATGACATCTTAGTCACTGTCAGGCCACCTCATCAGCTGGGGCCCTATTTGGGGAGTCCTTAGATTCTCAAACAGACATGATGGGCCTAAACCTCAAATAAATCCCTCTTTCCATTGTTACTGGTCATCTCTATCAGGAACAAAAAAACAAACCCCTTTGTAAGTGCCCTTAGGACCTTGCCCTCAACTTGGATCAATGACCGTAGAGAATGTTCTTCCTCTGAATGGAGGCTGGACAACATACTCTATGCTACACCTGAGGAAGATGGGTCCTGATATTGGGGCAGTTTAGAATGATCCTATTCATGACCACAGAATGTGAGCTCAGTTCTACAAGGATACAGAGGTCACATAGGCTCCTAAGCTGAATATGGGCTGCAGATCAGATCAAAATGATGGGGTTTACAGTCAACAATATTTATACACCTTTTCCATATTTGGGAGCTACTCTGTTCTCTGATCCAGCTATCTGTTCTTTTTTGCAGCCATGACATCATCTCCCCAGACAATAACTTGGATTCACCTACATATCAGATTTCAGGCCCAGAAAAAAAAAAAAAACCTAGTATAGCCACAGGCCCCTTTGGAATATAACTAAATTATGCCTACTAGCTCTACAAAAGAGAAACCTGTCCAACTCTTCATCTGCACTATTCCAGCCTGTAGGTTCCTCATTACTCAACAATTTGTTTTTTTTCTTTCTTTTTATTTATTTAAGAAAGGAGACATTAACAAAACCATAGAATAAGAAGGGTACAATTCTGCACAATTCCCATAACCCAATCTCCACATCCCACCCCCTCCCCTGATAGCCTTCCCATTCTCTATCTCTCTGGGAGTATGGATCCAGGGTCTTTGTGGGTTGCAGAGTGTGGGAGGTCTGGCTTCTGTAATTGCTTCCCCACTGAACATGGGCGTTGACTGGTCAATCCATACTCCCAGTCTGCCTCTCTCTTTCCCTAGTAGGGTGGGGGCTCTGAGACTCAACAATTTGTTTGGCTCTGTATGTTAACTCTCTGTTCAGCCACTAGGTTCCAGATGCTAGCATGATGCCAACCAGACTTCTCTGGACAGACAACCCCACCAATGTGTCCTGGAGCTCCGATTCCCTAGAACCCTGCCCCACTAGGGAAAGAGAGAGGCAGGCCGGGAGTATGGATTGACCTACCCTCCTCAATCAGTTTCGAACAGGCCATGGCCGGTGTGCCGCTATGTTCCATCGCTGGGGAGCCAGAGACGACCCAAACTGCCCCTGCAGCTACAGACAGACTATGACCCACATAGTCAACGACTGCCACCTCTCCAGATTCAAAGGAGGTCTCGAAACTTTACATCAGGCTCAACCTGATGTTGTTGACTGGCTACGGAAGAAGGGCAAACGCTAGAAGAAGAAGAAGCAGGGAAGCAATTACAGAAGCCAGACCTTCCACCTTCAGCATCTCACAATGACCTTGGGTTAATACTCCTAGAGGGATAAAGAGTAGAAAATCTATCAGTGGAGGGGATGGGATACGAAGTTCTGGTGGTGGGAAATGTGAGGAGTTGTATCCCTCTTTTCCTATGGTTTTGTCATTGTTACCTTTTTATAAATAAAGAAAGAGAAAGGAAGAAAGAAAGAAAGAAAGAAAGGAAGGAAGGAAGGAAGGAAGGAAGGAAGGAAGGAAGGAAGGAAGGAAGAAAGAAAGGGAAAAAAGAAATAAAGTTCTCACCCGAGTAATGAAGCTGATATGGAGATTGGGTGGTGGGAATTGTGTGGAGTTGTACCCCTCCTACCCTATGGTTTTGTTAATTTATCCTTTCTTAAATAAAAAATAAATTAAAAAAAGAAATAAAGGAAAAAGAGAAAGAGAGAAAGAAGAAGTCAGGGTGAATTCATGGTCTGTTTGTATGCATGTCTTTTTTTTTCTTCCTTTTCCTCTCCCTCCCTTCCTTCCTTCCTTCCTTCCTTCCTTCCTTCCTTCCTTCCTTCCTTCCTTCCTTCTTTCTTTCTTTCTTTCTTTCTTTCTTTCTTTCTTTCTTTCTTTCTTTCTTTCTTTCTTTCTTTCTTTCTTTCTTTCTTCTCTTCGTAATAGCACTACTCAGCTCTTGTTTATATTCTTACATGGAATGAACTTGGGTCCCTGAAGCTCAGGCATCAAAGATTTTTATTTAACAATTATACTACCTCCTTCTTGAGTACAGTTTTTTTTTTTTTTTTTAGTTTGGGGAGTGGTGCAGAAGGTAAACAGGAACTTTTGTCTTTCAGTTTTTGTTGTCAGAGACTCTTATTGATATAGTTTATGTCTGTTACCAAATCACCTACATATTCTGAAAGGCAGCTACTGGATTATTTTGCTATTATGCACAACATAAATAATTGAAACACATTAACTTATTAAAAAAAAAGGTGAAGTAGCCAAACTTTTCTTAAGATTTTGTGAAGACTATTGTTGCTATCCTTGGGGGTAGAGATGGGGTTTCTCATAGAATAGTGGTGGTTTCTGTAGTCTGGAACTATGCCCTGTAATGTTATGATCTTGTAAAACATTATTAAATCACCAATATAAGCAAATGAATAGGTGCTCACTTGTCTAGAATTCTTTATGGATGTAGTTTAGCTCTTATGGGAAAGGAAGACCTCAACAGTAGGTTCTGATGCATCTGATTACATTTTATTATACTCTGGCCAACTATCTCTAGGGCCCTCTACACACATACACACACTCATTCATGAATAGAAATTGACACTCCTGTTTCAGATTTTAAACTGAAAATATCAATTCTGATTCATCAGACCATTCTAGTTAAACTGAAGGGATTTACACAGGATTTTCTATGGCACTTGTGCTTTTCATTTATGATACAGAGTTTAATGATGATTGATTTAAGGAAAGGAATGTATTTTTAATGATAAAATTACATTAAGCTGAGAAAATTTGTTTTGACATATTTTGAATTTAAACATCTAGGGAGAAAGATGAACAAAAACAATCTACACACATTCTGTACTATGAAGAAGGTATATTCCACAATTACATTGGTTTGTTACTATTTAGTTAATGAGCACATCCTTTGGAATGTAAATCCTATTACATGTCATACACTAAAGCTGAAAGGAATATTCCCACAGGAATAAATCTCCTATAATCCAAGTTGGAGTATCCACTTGACTGTTGGTGTGGGCTCCTGCTTTTTCCCAGATAGGCACCCACACTTTTCTGTAGGTTCCCTAGCTGTGGTGTGACCCAACTTTCAGGACCCTCACTGATGTGAACCTGCTGGTCTCTGAGGAGACAGAGTGTTATTGTTTAGAAACATATATTTCAAGACTCTTGGAGGTCAGTTCTACACTGAAAATTAGCCCTTTCACTTTCATCACATTGATGTCTCATATCAAAAAATTCTATAATGTGTAAAACAAACCCAGATTTTGACTTTAACTCCAGCACACATAGTTGCTGCTATCTGAGAGGTTTTAATGTTCATGTGAGATGTTACAATAAGATTTGTATTTATATAACTGAACTGAGCTGATTTTCTAGACATGATTGGACTGTGTTAATCAACATTCAGCTCAATCAGCTCCTTTTAGGACTCTAATCTCGTCTCCCCTCATTCTCAGATCTTCATTCCTCTCTGTATTGTTTTCTCATTTCTTGCAAGTGGGAAAGAAGAGAAAGTGTGGCCCTGAAGTGTCAGACTTGTACCATCCAGCCTACCAGATCTAGAGGAATCTAGATGTTCTTCTCCATGCCTCACACAAACACTTCAGACAAGATTCTGATTGGCCAGGATAGAATCCAATGCTCCCTGCGCACTGACCCCTGTTATCTGAGGGACGGAGTTCAGTGGAGTCCAGTCCAGGGCAGCCCTACCTCAAAAAATGAAAGGTGTCTTTACCAGAAAGAGAATAAAGCTATGGAGTAGAGAAAGACAACAATTTTGTAGCTGGTCATTTAGTCTATAAATATATTCATTTCTCAGACTCATGAGGTTCAATCTGTTAAATGCTATTTTATAAAATTATTAAATTCAAAAGCGAGGTTTTGGAGGATGCCTAACAAACTCCTTGTTCTTCACCTGGTCAGTACTCGGACACCATAGGCTCACTCTGAATAGCTTTTTTTCTTCTTGCAGATATGGAGCAGAGCTTATTTACAATTTCAGTTGATTTTTTTTTTCATTTAGATAAAAACCCTGAGAGACTCTACCACACCAGAGGTTTTTCTGATAAGTGCATATCTTAGTTATGGGTACACTTTAGGTCAAGGGTCAGAACGTGACCTTCCATGGAGAACTTAAGGTAGCACTCTGCAGTGTTACAACCCAAACATCTCCAGATGTGTATGCACTAGGTGAGAAGGAAATCCATAAAGGGGTAGGGGATGGTGGTGGTTCCAGGAAGATCTCTAAGTAGTATGATGTTGCTACTTTAGGTCAGACAACTCGGTATATAATTCTCACAGGGCTATCGGCCCACCCACAGTATAATTCTCATTCCCCCCAGAAGATTTCTGAAACTTACCTATGACTCTGACCCTCCTCCCTACCCCACACCACTCACTTGCAAAGGACTGCAGGGCCTCAGAATCCAAATTCATACTAAAGTCAGCGGAAAGCACCTGAGTATTGATTTCCAAGTTTATGTATGCATACTGTTTTTGTGATTGTTGATCTATGTTTCATGTGACTCATGCAAGGATATTATTGTATCTGAATATAATCTGAACATATTTTTGTAGGACGGAACTTCTGTGTGTGTGTGTGTTTGTGTGTGTGCGCACACAAAATTTGTATCTATAAGCTGAACTAGTGCTTATGTTAGATTGTTTGTGGATGCATCTGAATTGATGAAAGAACAACTTTCCTTGACTAACATTTACTAATTTTGCCTTTTAAGTCCTTAATTTGTAAAACTGTCAGCTGCCACCCTTCCTATTCTCCTCACCCAAACAGAAGGCAATTTTGGTCTAGCTGTCTTTCTGGAATGCGTTCTGCTCTTCTTAAGCATGCTTTATTATAATGATTTCTAAAGGTCTTGGAAGGCCTTGTGAGAGAGGTGCTGGAAGTTCATTGCAGATTATTTTTAATAACAGAATTCTTGAAGGAAATAGAGAACAGTATTTTATTGGCAAGCTGTCTTCTCCATCTTCAAAGTAAACAAGACTCCATTTTCTGCATTATTCAATGTGTCATGCTTCCTTCCCCTAATTTAAAAAATAGACTCACAAAGTCCAAACTGAAAGGCACGCAGCCCTCTCTGTGAGCACTTGTGCTCTGAGCCAGATTTGCACAGGGTGTGACCAGTTGAGAATTTCTGGGATTCATATCAGCCCTGTGGGGCCCTTACTCTAAAAAGGCCAGTCTCACAGAGCCCTTGATCTCTGGCCTGCATCGGTGATGTACACTTTGCAGGGATTCAAATAGTTGGTAGTAGAGGGATGACTGTGGACAAGAGAAGCTTCTGCTAGGCTTTTGGGGCAGAAACCTGCTTCCAGCCTCTATCTGAGTATGCTAGTTCAGCTTGATTTAAATAAACACATGGAGCATCTGCTTAGTGCCAGGCACTGCATTAAGTTTAAGTATATATGCATGTGCAAATATCTGTGAATGAATGAAATATGCTGGTGTAGTTGATTTATCCACAACACATTTATTTATTTATTTTCAGACAGTAGGCAGGCCTCTCATATGCACAGTTTTACCATTCTGGATCACACTTTCATTCAAGTAGAATATATATATATATGGAGAGAGAGAAAGAAAGAGAGAGAAAGAGAGAAATAGGGACTACAGCACCAGAATTTTCTCTGTTGCTACAACAGATTATATGATTATAGGGCTTGAACTTGGGTTCTATGAATGAAAAAGCATATGACCTACCAGGTAGGCTATCTTCCAGGCTCCCTAATCTCAACTCACCAGCTCCTAGATGTACGTCTATGAAAAGAATATCTTCAACCCTTTCAGGAAGTTGTTCTAAAAATTTGTTCAGGATTCTAGGAACCACCAGTGAGTTCGACATACTCCTTCAGGATTCCTATAAAATCTCCCTTTCTTCCCCTTTACTTTTTTTTGTCTTTTCTCTCTCTCTCTCCTTACCACAATAATATTACAACATGTTTTTTTTTTTTGTGTGTGTGTCCTGATAAACCCAGAAGATCATACTGCACACTTGGAAAGCTTCAGTTTCCTTTAAATCTGCTGACTGTTTGAATGCCAGGAACACTGCCAGGCTCTCGGGACTGTTGATGTCCTCCAGGGACTGTTGGTCTCCCATGGAGGAACAACAAAATAAATGATCCAAAGCAACTAGAAAGTTAAGGTCTAGAAGTAGTTTTTCCTGGCTGAGAGCAAGCATAAGTCTCTGAGAAAACAGAATGTAATCTATCTCTGAAGCGTTGAGAGGATTTTGACTGATGTCAAGGAAAGAAAAGGAAATAATGGTGCCCCATGGCATGAGAAAAACACAAAGTTCTTATTACAGTAGGGGCAGTTTCTTTGTGGGTCAAAATTCAGGCCAGGTGGTCTGAGGGGACTTGTAGGAGATAAATGAGAAAATGAGTTGAGCCACTTCAAGATGGCTTGAGGTCAATAAGCAGGGGTTAAGACTTTATCATGAATATATTGAACAGGTTGGGATGAAGACTGAACTTCATGATACTGGGGAAAAGTAAAACATGCTTTTATGTAGTAAATGACTCTTGGCAAAGAGAAAATTGATACAACACTGGCACATTGCTTCTATTTTACAAAACATATGACCATTCAGTTTGGTTTCAACTGAGGAAACATTAACATACACATTTCTAATAATATCAACATCAGGGATGTTATCTAATTATTTTGTGGCTACTAATAATTATTATGTTACTTTCCTCCCATTGGTTGCCAGAACAAAATTACTATTGGTGGATGAGGCAATTACATAATTAAATATATATCTGTTGAATTAGATTCAGCCATCTGTGTTATAGTTTCTGCGACATCTACACTGTAGGAAGTGTGAGTATTTACTTAATGAAGATGTCTACTGCTGGTGTATGCTGGAGCAATGGAATGTGAAGCACAACAAATATATGTTTCCATGTGAGTACATCCTTCCCTCCACTTTGCATGCATCTTTATGTTGTAGAAATTTTGAGTTTGGGATTTTCAGATCTTCTAGAAGTTTTTCATTTTCCAACTCATCTCTTCTGTCCCCTTCTCCTTGTCCTTCTCCTTCTCCTTGTCCTTCTCCTTCTCCTTGTCCTTCTCCTTCTCCTTCTCCTTCTCCTTCTCCTTCTCCTTCTCCTTCTCCTTCTCCTTCTCCTTCTCCTTCTCCTTCTTCTTCTTCTTCTTCTTCTTCTTCTTCTTCTTCTTCTTCTTCTTCTTCTTCTTCTTCTTCTCCTCCTCCTCCTCCTCCTCCTCCTTCTTCTTCTTCTTCTTCCTCTTCATCTTCCTCCTCCTCCTCCTCCTTCCTCCTTCTTCTTCATCTTTTTCTACTTCTTTTCTCTCTCTCTCTCTCTCTCTCTCTCTCTCTCTCCTAGTCATACAATTCTAACTTCCCTTTCACACTATGTGGACGGTCTTGCAGAATCACTGGCTGAAGGCTCACACATGTTCTCTCTATCCTAGATGCTACAGGAGGTGTGACAACAGGGGCAGTTTTGGGAGACCCTCTGAACATTGGAACACACTACTTTGAAATGTGGACTTGCATCCTTGGCAGCTAGCTACTCCATTCAGTTGAATGTTATCAGAAAGACAAGATGAATCAGTTGTCTGCCAAGGACTCACTCTGCTGACGTAGGGATAAGGAGGGGAGGGAAATCATTTGTTAAATTACTCAATACTGAGGAAATAGGGGCCACCAAAAAAGAAATCTTAAGGGTTCAAAACCATCCATCTGAAAGTGTCCTGGTAAGAATCCAAGAAGGACCCTGATTTAAATATAGGACTAGTGGCTAGAACCATAGGACTCATGGGCAAAAAAGACTTTCTATTTCACTAACAATGAGAAGCTTGGATGCCTGTATTCTGAGGATCACTCATGAGGTGTTACAGAAAGACATTAGAGGTTTGATCTCAGGATTCTGGTCTCACATCCTACAAACCTGAGGTCTATGCAGCAGATTTGTGACACTCTTGCTATGAAACTTTGCCTATGCTAGACACTGATGGTAGAAAGAAGCACACAGAAGCCTTGTATTGGTCCAACCACAAGTGTGCACAAAATGACAAGTCCTCATTCCCGCAGGTGATTTTCACAGGAACCTGCTTCACAAGCAGACTTGGCTGCCTCTGGTCAGGTGTCTGGTTTTTGACCACTAGTCCTCCCTCATGACCTGTTACCACTAGAATTCTGACCATATCCATCCTATCCTGGTTGGAGATTAACTCCTGATTCTAAATATGCCAGTTTGTTTGTACTGTTCTGAGAACCTCTTGTGTGCCAGCTTGGAGTTCTGTGTTTTGAGGGCATTAAATAGAAACATACCTGTGTTTTGGGATTAGGTTAGCCCTAACTAATCTCTCTTCCAGTTTGTCCCTTAAAATACACATGAAAGTATAAAAAAATGACCAAAAATATCACAAGAGCTCACAGTAGCACTCTTTTAACAATTGCTATCCTTGGGAGGATTTGCCATTATCGTCAATAAAATTGAAACAGATCCAAAAGCACAACTGATAATATTCTCATTGTTAGTGGAGATACTGGCCAGAGGCAATTGAGAAAAAACCTTGACAACTCTCTCAGCAAAGTCTAGAGATACTCCTGAATTCAGCAAATTATTGAATAGTACCTCTGCTTCTTCTTTTTTAAATTGTTACCATGGTTGGTTAACACTGGGGCTTGGTGCTATATGATGAATCCACTCCTGACAACCATTCTTCTTCTTCTTCTTCTTCTTCTTCTTCTTCTTCTTCTTCTTCTTCTTCTTCTTCTTCTTCTTCTTCTTCTTCTTCTTCTTCTTCTTCTTCTTCTTCTCCTTCTCCTTCTCCTCCTTCTCCTTCTCCTTCTCCTTCTCCTTCTCCTTCTCCTTCTCCTTCTCCTTCTCCTTCTCCTTCTCCTTCTCCTTCTCCTTCTCCTTCTCCTTCTTCTTCTTCTTCTTCTTCTTCTTCTTCTTCTTCTTCTTCTTCTTTTTCTACTTCTTCTTCTTCTTCTTCTCCTCCTCCTCCTCCTCCTCCTCCTCCTCCTCCTCCTTCTTCTTTTTAATAGACATAGAAAGAAATTGAGAAGAAAGAGAGGGCTGCAGGTGGTGGCACTGAGTACAAGTGATGGCACACCTAGTTGGGGGTACATGTTACAATGTGCAAGGATCCAGATTTAAGCACCTGGTCCCCACCTACAGGGGGTTAGCTTTGGAAGTAGTGAAGCAATGCTGTGTCTCTTTGTCTCTCTCCCTCTCTGTCTTCCCCTTCTTTCTCAATTTCTGGCTGTCTCTTTCCAATAGATAAATAAAGATAATTTTAAAAATGAAGAGAATAAAAAGAGAACTGTAGCACTACTTCACTGCTCCTGAAACTTCCCTCTGCAGGTGGGCACAGGGAGTTGACCACGTGTTCTCGCACACCCCTCCCCACTCCCACTCCATGCCTACTGCTTCTTGCAGGAACCTTATGACACCTTCTTTCTGCCTACTGCAGTGGGGGCTGAAAGGAGATCCAGTGAGTAGGCTTGTCGCCACAAATACCACAAATGTACAATACAGCCAGCACAGCTTTGCGAGGGAGAACATTGTTATGTCTTCTATACACTGTACTGCATGGAAGTAAAGGAAACTTTTCTCCATATGTATGAGGTGCACATTTTTCCTAAGACGCTAGAGAATCTGAGTGCCTTGACGAATGGATTTAAATTTTTAACTTTTCTCAGGAGCATTCTCTAGGAGACCAGTAGGTTGAAGAATTGGCAAAAATGGTAAAATTGTTCTTCATATATATTTTTTTTGTCAGAAGGAGCATTAAGGATCTGAGTATACAGGGGGGAAAAAGCATTAGAGGATCAATGGGAAAATTCTGGAAGGAATTACTGACTATATTTGAAAATGCAAATTTTAAAAATTTTTGGAAGAAGTAAAAATTAAAGATAAAGTTTCATGGTTCTAGTGAGCTACAGGAATATACTAGACCAGTAGAAGAGATTTGGATAGTGGAAAACTCAAAAGGCTAACAGACAGTAGCAATGATGCAAAAAGAAAAAGAAAATTTCAAAGAAGCAAATGTAACCATAGAGCTGAGTTCTTTTTTTTAAAATTTATTTTTAAACTTGTTTATTTATAAAATGGAAACACTGACAAGACCATAGAGCTCCATATCACATCCCCTCCCCTGATAGCTTTCCTATTCTTTAACCCCATTGGAGTATGGACCCAGGGTCATTAATAGGGTGCAGAAGGAGGAAGGTTTGGCTTCTATAATTGCTTCCCTACCAAACAAGAATATTGACCGGTCAATCGATACTCCCAGCCTGTCTCTCTCTTTCTCTAATGGGGCAGGGCTCTTGAGGAAGCAGAGCTCTAGGACATATTGGTGGGGCCTGTCTAGGGAAGTCTGATTGGCATCATGGTAGTATCTGGAGCCTGGTGGCTGAAAAAGATTTAACATATAAAGCCATAAAAATTGTTCATTAATCATGAACTAAAAATCTGGAATACTGCAGATGAAAATTTAGGGAAATAGCTAGTAGGTCTATTTTAGGTATATTGCAAAAAGCCCATGGCTTTATTAGTTTTTGTCTGAGCCTGACACTGATATGCAGGTGCACCCAAGTTATTGTCTGGGGAGATGATGTCATGGCTGGAAAAAGGGCTAGAATGCTGGATCAGGGAAGAGAATAGCTACCAAGTATGGGAAAGGTGTATAAATATTGTTGACAGTAAACTCCATCGATTTGATCTGGGACCCATCTTCAGCATCGGAGCCTATGTAACCTCTACATCCCTGTAGGTCCAAACTTGCATTCTGTGGTCATCAGTAGGAACATTCATTGTTTCACCAATTTCAGGACCCATCTTCAGGTGGTAGATAGAGTATGTTATCCAACCCCCCTTTGGAGGATGGAACATTCTCTACCACTGCTTCTTCTTCTTCTAGTGTTTGCCCTTCTTCCGTAGCCAGTCAACAGCGTCAGGTTGAGCCTGATGTAAAGTTTCGAGACCTCCTTTGAATCTGGAGAGGTGGCAGTCGTTGACTATGTGGGTCATAGTCTGTCTACCACTGCTGATACACATTGAAGGCAAGGTCCTATGGGGGCCTCCAAAGGGGATCATTATGTTGTTCCTGATGAAGATGATCAGTGATAATGGACCTGACTGGCTACGGAAGAAGGGCAAACGCTAGAAGAAGAAGTGATAATGGAGAGAGGGATCTATTCGAGGTCTAGGCTCATAGTGTTTGTGTGGGAATCCCAGGACTCCCCGACTAGGGCCCCAGCTGATGGGGTAGCCTGATAGTGACTAAAGAGTCATCATTAAAGTATGCCAGTCTCTTGCCATTATTCAGCTTTGATAAGGTTAGCTTAGAATTGAGTTCTTTATCAGTGGTATTAGAGAAATGAATTGAGACAAAACTCATGCTATAATCTTGAGAAAAAACTTGAATTGCTCTTCTAGTCTACATTAAACAAAGATAAAAGTATGCTCATATATGAAGGGATGTAATAGTTATAAATATAATAAAATTAGAATCAATCTTTGAACAATATGACTATTATAAAGAGGAAGCATAAATAAATACAGAGAAACAATGATCAAAGACAGTGCCTAGAAACTCTTATGAGCTTAGCAAGTATATTTGGTTCACAGACATATTCATATTGGCAGTGTTTAGACAAATCTGCTAAAAATATATTTATAACCAAGTAGTATATTTTAGTAATTTGATTGGTCATTTTTTGTTATTGTTGGGACTTCATTGCTCCAGTCTAACATTTTTAGATTGGAAGACAGAGATAGACACAGAGGAACAGGGAGACAGGACACTATGCCAAGTCAGATTTTTTTTTTTTTTAGAGCCAGGCTTGAACCTGGATTGTACATATGATAAATCCAGAATATTATCCAAGTGAATTATCTTTTATCAGGGATTTTCAAGTAGTTATTAAAGCATTCCTCTTGAGAAAAGAGAAAAAAATCAGGATAATGTTAAATTATTCATAAAAAATAAACTTTGGAAATCAATGGGGAAATTTCTAAGTTTTCAGAAAATTTATATTTATCACCCCTGATTTGACTTTGATATGATAAAAATATAAACATTTATTTTATTTCCTATAAGCAGAGGGTGAGAGACAGGAAAATTGGGAGATGAGAGAGGGGGGAGTGAGGAAAAACATAAAGAGCCACTCCACAGCTTATGGAACTTCTCTCAGGCACTCACACATGGCGACCCAATGCTCAAACCTGTATTCTTATACATGGTAACATGTGCACTCTAATAAGTAAGCAACTTGTTAGCTCCCACACCTCCGAGCTCTGAATATATGTTATTCTTTATATTATTATACTTGTGAGAAAAATCAAACTTAAGATCTCTAAGTTGGAGAGGCCAATTAATAAAAATCAAACTTAAGATCTCTAAGTTGGAGAGGCCAATTAATAAATATCTACAGATTGTCAGTTTGAAAGAAAAAGCCATTGTTCAGTATGAAAGCTAAAGATACTTAATAAACAAATACTGTCACTTGGTAACAATGGTGGCTCCTGAAGTTCTGATGGCTACGTGCAAACTGAAAAGGATATCTGAGCTAGAAAGGCTTAGAAGCCTGGCAAAATGAACTCAGACTTTCATGAAGTATATTATATTCTAAATAAGGTACTAGAAAACAAAGAAAACTATATACATCTTTGGATCATGATGAAATTACAAAAAGAAATAAAACAGGTAAGCACTGTGTAGGAATAGAGGTAGCAGAAGGCTACTTGGTGAGAAATACTAAGGATCTCTTGGGGACATGTTACTTTGGAGATACTAGATACAAATGGAGGGAGAGATATTTGTTAGTAATATCACTTTGAGTATTATAAGCTTGTGGATGATATTTGAAATTGTGGGATTTGAAAACCCAGACTTGAGTCCCTGTCAACCCAATGGTTAGAGAAGGAAAGAGTAGGGACTGGTAGAGGAGACTAAAAAAGAAAAGGCATTCTTAGAAGAGTGAAATCAAGAGAATCATATCATTTTTTTAAATTTAAGCATAAATTTGACCACAGATTCAATCCTCAACACCTCCATATGCTAAAGCTGAGCAGTATATGTTCCCTTTCTCTCTTCTTTCTTCCTCTGTTGATACTCTTTCTAATAAGTCATAAATGAATCAGTAAATAAATCATATAAAATATATTTGGCAGTGGTCCAGGAGGTGGTGCAGTGGATAAAGCACTGGACTCTCAAGCATGAGGCTGTGAATTCAATCCCCAGCTGAATATATACAAGAGTGATGTAGGGTTCTTTCTCTCTCTCCACCTGTCTTTCTCATTAATAAATAAATAAAAATCTTCAAAAATGTACTTGACATATAGTAGCAGAAACCAAACATAATATAAGATAGATGGTTATTCACTCCCATTATGTAAAGAATGAGGTAATTCTAGAGACAATACAGACTTCTCACACGTACTAGAGAAACAGACAACATCTGTACAAATTTGCCACTCATAGCTTACAAATTCATCTTTCTTCAAAGTCAGCAAAGATTGATTTGTCTTATAGTACTCTAGCCATCACATCTATATCTGAACACCTAAACAGAGGAAGGAGAACAAAAATGTATCCTACAATTTCTCACTCTCTCCCATCTGCTTTCCCGTGAGTTCAACTAAAAAAATCTACTTGTATCTCCTTGAAAAATACAGCCTTTGAACTTTTATAGTTTCACCTATGAAAATGGTAAGTTATTAAATCACACTTGCATAATTTTTTCTTTTTTTTTTTTTTTTTTGCGTCCAGGGTTATCACTGGGGCTCAGTGCCTGTATTATGAATCAACAGCTCCTGGAGGCCATTTTTCCTCTTATCGCCCTTGTGCCCTTGTTTATCATTGTTGTTAATGTTATTGTCATTATTATTGGATAGGACGGAGAGAAATCTAGAGAGGAGAGGAAGACAGAGAGGGGAAGAGAAAGAGACGCCTGCAGACCTGCTTCACCTTCTGGGGATCAAACCTGGATTCTTACACCAGTCCTTGTGCTTAGTGCCATGTGTGCTTAACCCATTGCACTACTGCCCAGCCTCCACATCATTCCTTCTTAAACTAATTTATGCATCAAGGCTGAATATACTGCTCTTAGGCCTAGTGACAAGGTGGTGTCTCTTGACAACTATGTTTTAGTGGCCTCCTAGTCTGCTGTGTGTGAACCACTCTGTGTATAACCTTTTCCTGGATGCTCACCAAAACACTGTAGGCTACTTTAAATCTCATTTACTGTAGGGAGACAGCAGACCTGCAAAGGGGGGATGGGGGGCTGAATTTGACAATGTGTACTGAGGTGCTCTTTGCACCTGATGGAGCCAGTGTGGTGAGCTTGCTTCCTCCTACAGGCCTTGCTCTGGACTCTAGACTTGCTGACGACCAGCCCAGGATAGCTCTGTGCAGGGTGCAGGAAGTGTCAGAACAATAAATCCCAGCAGCCCGGAGGTTTGGACACACCCACAGAGTTTCCTCATGTGTATTCTGGAATGTTTAGTGTGGTTGACCTTGCCAGTGATTTATGAAGGACCTTAAAAATAGTTTTTACCTAGTGATAAAATATAGCCCTGATTCTTATATGTACAATGACCATTGTACTTGTAGATGACTTCACCTACAGTTGTTTGAAATTAGTATTATATTCCCTCAGAATACTTAATAAAATAGTTTCCCCAGCAAGCATCCAGTCTCTGTGAAGAATTTCCTCTAGTGGTGCAAGGAAACTAATTATATTTTACCTTTAAGAGACATAGGATAAAATTAACCTGATTACGAAGAAATTCTTTGTCCAGTGAACAAAGTTTGCTGACTACTGTGTGTGCATAGACATTTTTCTGAGTCTGATATCACTTGGCTTAACAACAGAAGATCCTTGACCACCTGCATTGTGACATCCTTTGAGATGGTTGATTGTATGACTTTCTTCTTCTAATGAAACTAGTCTAGCTCTGGCCTGAACTTAAGCTTTCTAACTCTGTCCCTGCACATATAGAATGCATCTGATTTATGGTGATTCCCTTTCTGCTTCTAGTCATCACCATTCCTTTTTAACTGTACCATATGTCCTTATTTTTTACATTATAGTAGTCAGAGAGACACCAGTTCTATTGCAAGTTCATGAGGAGTCAGGTAAGTCCCTTCTTACTACTGAGATAGGCAGTCATTTGAGAGATTTCTAACTTTTTAATTTTTTTAAATTATATTTATTTATTTATTTATTTATTGGATAGAGACAGTCAGAAATCGAGAGGGAAGGGGGTGATAGAGAGGGAGAGAGACAGAAAGACACCTGCAGCACTGCTTCACCACTCACAAAGCTTTCCCCCTATAGCTGGGGACCGGGGTCTTGACCCTGGATTCTTGCACATTCTAGCATGTGTGCTCAACCAGGTGCACCATCTCCTGGCCCCGAGAGATTTCTTAGTTTGCAGCACAGCATCAATCCAAAGACCGTGAAGGAGAAACTGTTAGTGGTACAGGAAATCACCAAGGCTAGTATTTAGAAGCAAAGTCAGGGACCACATTGTTTTCATGGTTGCATTAGTTAGTTTGGAGATAAAGGTAGGCAAGGTTGGATTCAAATACTACATCTGTTGGTCAGTCGCTGGCATCTGACCTTGGATAGGTCATTTAATTTCTTCAGGGTTCAGGCTCTCCATAGAGACAGATATATATATATATATATATATATATATATATATATATATATATGGTCAGAAATACACACACACACACACACACACACACACACACACACACACACGGGGGAGGGAGACGGAGTGGTGGAGAGAGACGCTACAGCACTGAAGCTTCTTTCAGTGTGTTGAGGACTGGAGTCAAACCTGAGTCACACTCATGACTAAGCAGCACATTATCAACATCAACTACTTAGCTGACCCTGGATTTCTCTCTTTATAAAAAAGTATTTTGGTTTGGGGCAAGGAAGATAGCATAATGATTATGAAAAATACTTTCATGACTGAGGCTCTGAAGTCACAACTATAATCCCTATAGGACCATTAGTCAGAGCTGAGCAGTACTCTGGTCTCCCTCTCCCTTACCTTCTCTCTGCATCTTTCTCTGTCTCTCTGTGTTTCTTTCATTAAAAAAAAAAACAAAAAAGATTGCGGTCATGAGTAGGAACGTTCCAAGCTGCCCCAATGTCAGGACCCATCTTCCTCAGGTGGAACATAAAGTATACTGTCCAGTCTTCCTTTTGAGAATGGAACATTCTCTACCTTTGTTGATCCACATTGAGGGCAAGGTCCTATGGACCCCACAAAGGGGTTTATTATGTTGTTTCTGATGGAGATGACTAGTGACAAAGGAGATAGGGATCTGTTTGATGTCTAGGCACATCATGTCTATGTGGGAATCCCAGGACTCCTCAACTGATGGTGTGGCCTGATAGTGACTAAGGAGTCATTATTAAAGTAAGCCAGTCTCTTGCCCTTATTAAGCTTTTATAGTCCTTACTTTGATAAGGTTAGCTTTGGTATGACTGAGAGAAGTGTAATAGGAAGTAGGTGAGGAGGGTCTCTAGGTCTAAGTATAAACTATTTCATTAGGAACTTTATGGTGCCTTTTTAGGTCTTTCTACTTACTTGCTTCATTTATTGACTCAGTACAGACTATTGTGCACTTTTTTCTTAATTTATGGGTACATGTGTACATCTGTCCTATCTCATGGGACCTGGTCTATATCTAGGTTTTGGGGCATTATTAGGAAGTGAACCACCCTAAAATTCAGGCAGCTTGGAATTTTACTACTCATGACCACAGAAAATGAGCTCAGAGCTACAGGGAAGCAGAGATTACATAGGCTCCTAAGCTGAATATGGGCCCCAGATCAAATCAATGGGGTCTATAGTCAACAGTATTTATATACCTTTCCCATATTTGGGAGCTACACTCTTCCCTGATCCAGCTTTATAGTCTTTTTTTCCAGCCATGATATAATCTCCCCAGACAATAACTTGGGTCCACCTGCATATCAGATGTCAGACTCAGACAAAAACTAATAAAGTGGGAGTTGGGCTGTAGTTCAACGGGTTAAGCACAGGTGGTGCAAAGCACAAGGACCAGCATAAGGATCTCAGTTCCAGCCCACGGCTCCCCAACCAGGGGAGTCTTTTCACAAGTCTTCAGGTGTCTATCTTTCTCCCTCTCTGTCTTTCCCTCCTCTCTCCATTTATCTCTGTCCTATCCAACAACAATGACAACAATAATAACTACAACAAGGGCAACAAAAGGGAATAAATAAATAAATATTTCAAAAAAACTAATAAAGCCATGGGCCCTTTGGGATATAACTAAAATAGGCCTACTAGCCATATTCGTAATGGAGACCCCAAATCTTCATCTGCAATATTCCAGCCTTTAAGCTTATGATTCGTCAACATTTTGTATGGCTTTATATGTTAACTTTTTTTTTTAGCCACCAGGTTCCAGATAATACCATGATGCCAACTGGATGTCCCTGGACAGACGACCCCACCAATGTGTCCTGGACCCCTGATTCCCCAGAACCCTGTCCCACTAGGGAAAGAGAGAGGCAGTCTGGGAGTATGGATCGACCTGTCAACGCCCATGTTCAGCGGGGAAAGCAATAACAGAAGCCAGACCTTCCACCTCTGCATCCCACAATGACCTTGGGTCCATACTCCCAAAGGGATAAATAGGAAAGCTATCAAGGGAGAAGATGGGATATGGAGTGGTGGGAACTGTATGAAGTTGTACCCCACTTATCCTATAGTTTTTCTCAGTGTTTCTTTTTTAATAAATAAAAATTTTAAAAAAGAAAATAAAAAAATATTAATTAAGGATAGGAATCTTGAAGAGAAAGACAAAAATTGCTTTCAATGCAATTCTAAATCACGGAGAAAGTACCAAATTCCTATAAAGCCCCCAAACTCCTAACAAATAACCTTTTTTTTTTACAACTTGCTGTTACCATATACTACAGTTGTTGCACAGAGGAACCTACATTAGCACATCATCTTAATCTATAGTCTACCATTTAGAACTTACTTTAGTTGTTGTACATTCATTATTTTGACCAAATTTATAATGACATGTACTCACCATGACAGAGCAGATTTGTTTCATTGCTTTCCAGTCAACCTCGTAGTATCTGGCTTCTTCTTAAGTCACAAAAACCCCTGATCCTTTTGTTGTCTCTCTAGTTTTACCCTTTCCAGCACCTTATGTAGTTGGGATCACACAGTATGTGACTTTTCAGATATGCCTCCCCCCACTTTGTAGAGTAACAAATATCCTATCTTTATATAGTTTGGTAGTCTACTTTTTAGTTCTGAATAATAGTCTTTCACCTGAATGCATCATGGTTTATTTACTGACTTATCTATTGAAAGGAATCATGGTTGTTTTAAGGTTTGGGTAATTACAATTAAAGTTGAAAAAAAAATCCATGTCCAGAATTTTAAGGATCATATTATTTTTTCTAAAAATGGGATTTTTTTAAAATTAACATCTTTATTGGATAGAGACAGGCAGAAATTGAGAGGGTAGGAGGAGAGAGGGAGAGAAAAAGAGAGATACCTGCATCCCTGCTTCACCACTGGCAAAGCTTCCCTCCTACAGGTGGGGACCAGGGACTCTAACCTGGGTCTTAGTGCACTGTAATGTGTACAATCAGCCAGGTGCATCACCCGGCCCCAAGCATCATATTCTATCAGCAGTACCATTGCAACACCAGAACAGATAAGACATGGAAAACATCAAACTAGTTTCTCATGTGTACCCAGTCCTTCCTGATTATTGCTATTGCTCCTTCTTCTGGACTAACGACAAACAGACCAATGAAGACATGGGTCACAGTCTTTTAAGGTTTCACTTACTGAAAAGGAAAGGGAGTTTGGAGTAATATAACAAAATACTGTGTGACTCGGAGGGAGTTGTGGGGGAGACAAAGCCCTTAGGGTCTATACAGTGTGTCCTTTTAGGGATTTATGAGAATGTAGGAGGAATGAGAATAGACCATTTATAAATTTAAGTCTTAGAACTCATAGGGGACATAAAGAATATATCCACCACTGAAGAAACCATTCAAAATTGTGACTTTCAGATGTCTGAAGATACTGTCAAGGAAAAGGTGACAGATAGATGAAAACATCCTAACACAGAAGAAGGGTTGCAGTCATCTTGGCAACTGACTACTTTCTCTTAGTACAGACATATCCAGAAGATCCCCGAGGAAGGCAGTGTGGAGAGGGGAAGGCCTGGATTTTCTAATTAGGTAGATAGGCATTTTATTCCTGGTTGTGCTATGTAACTTTGTGACAAGTTATTTAATTTCTCTAACACTCTGCTAAAGGACAGAGAATATTATACCTGCTACAAAGATTTATAGGAGGGGTGAAATGAAATTATGTTCATTAGGTTCTTTAAAGAGAGTGCAGAAACTGAGTCATTGTTGCTAGTGGGTGTATTTATCAAGCAAGGCCAACTCAGCCTGGTTGGTGTTCTCTCTGAGCAATGCAATCTCAACTAAATGGGAATTAATTCTTCTAGAGTATACAACATGAAATTAGAGCACGTATAATTTCCGATGTGCAAAATAATTAGATTTGTTTAACAATGATGGCAACTTCTTTCTATACTCAGACGAATCTCTTTCCTGGCAAGTGTGTTTGTTCAGTTTTATAAATAGCCCTTGAAAGAGAGGAGATGTTTATGCCACTTTCCAAGCCTGAGATTAAGAATTAGAATCTGAGAAGTGAAAAACAACAAACAAGCAACAATAACAACAAAAACAAACCATGTGTTTAAAACAATAATATAGGAATGGCCACTGTATCTAATTTTTGCATACTATTTTTAGTAATATTTCTCCAGAATGTTATTTCACTTATGCCTTAAGCATAGCAATTATTGTCATCCTACTTGAAAAAAAAAGAAATTTATTTTATTTACCTGGGATATAGAAGAGCATAGAACTAATACAATCACCATCTCTTTCTTCTGATCCCTCTTTCAATATTAGGTTGTGTCCTTTTGATGTGTCTGAGAGCAGGTGTGTGATCACCCTATACTGGGAGATAGTCAATACTACACGAAGGACAGGTAACACTGCCTCCCATAGTTCCAGGAAAAACACATTTTCAGGTTCTAGCCTCATTTCTAGAGACACTGTCAGTAAGGAGAAAATTCTCCAGACTATTTTCACAACTAAAACCCACATGTTCAAACTAACATGGAACCATTAAAATTCCATCTTTACAAACTGAAAATACCATAGCTTATTTGTCTACTTGGGGGGAGAGAATATTTCTTATCAAATAAAATCAAATATGATATAGTTGGATCTTTCAAAAAGTTTTTATTTAATTAATTTATTTATTATTGTATAGAGACAGAGAGACATTGAGAGGGGAGGAGATGACTGATAGTGAGAGAGATTGACACCTTTAGCTCTACTTCACCACTTGTGAAGCTTTCCCCCTGCAGGTGGGGACCAGGGTCTTGAACCCAGATCCTTGTGCACAGTAGTGTATGTACTTGACCAGGTGTGCTACCGCTGCCTTGCACCTACTGTTGAATCTTGAACAGTTCTTATAGATTAAGACATGTAATGGGATGCATTGGATTGACCTTCCCATGGTGCATCTCGTGAGTACCCATTCACTGGGGAAACTGACGATCCTTCCTAGCCGACTGAATCCACATGGATCCCAGTCACTTTCAAAGCCAGCAACAAGCAGCTCCTGACAGCTTTCAAGCTGTTGGTCCTGTTCTTCCAGTCCTCCAACTTCATGTTGAGGGGCAGTCCTTTGCCAAACGTGTTCTTATTGGTCAATTGGCAATACAGCATCAGGCAGATGTTATTTGCCTACAAGAAACACATACAGCAGTCGATGAAGCTGCTCGATTCACCATCAGTGGATTCGATTTAATATGCTATAATCTCCATCCTAAACACGGCTGAGCCATCTACGCCAAATCGTATCTTGTGGACATTTACCATACGGCCTCTTCGACCTTCTACGACTCCATTACTATTGGAACTATTCAGCTCGTCAACGTATATAAGCCTCCCAGTGCCTCATGGGATAATGAGGTCCTGCCTAGCCCGAATCACCCAGCCGTTTACGTTGGAGACTTTAATAGTCATCACCAAGACTGGGGATATTGCTCCACTCGTGCTGATGGCTCTATCTTAGCTGACTGGGCTTCAGCGAATGACCTCTCAGCTTGACGATATGAGAATCCTTGACGATATGAGAATCCGGCATGAAGCCCAGCCAGTCTATCTTGGTGTTACTCTCAATCACACTCTATCATTTCACGAACATCTCATAAAAACTGCAGCAAAGGTGGGCACGAGGAATAACATCATTGCAAGACTGGCCAGCTCCTCATGGGGCGTGAGCGCTTCCACACTATGATCATCATCTCTGGCATTATGCTATTCCACTGCAGAATACTGTGCCCCAGTATGGTTCCGTAGCCCCCATGTCCACTTGGTCGATTCCAAATTATATTCCTCCATGAGGATAATTTCTGGAACCATCCATTCCACCCCGGTTCCATGGCTGCCAGTTCTTAGCAACATCACCCCGCCAGATATTCGTCGGGATGCGGCATCATCTAAATTCATTTCCCACGTCTATGCTCGACCGGACCTGCCAATATACGCGGGTATCTTCGCCCACCCTGTTCAATGCTTGACATCTCGTCATCCAATCTGGTCTCCTATGCCTACACTGAACTTCTCTGTTCCAGACTCTTGGAAACAGAGTTGGCAGTCAGCTGAAGTAAAGAACAAACACCTCATCACAGACCCCTGCAAGTGTCAACCCGGCTTTGACCTAGCACGTTATGATTGGGCCCTCCTCAATCGCTATCGAACAGGCCATGGCCGGTGCGCCGCTATGTTCCATCGCTGGGGAGCCAGAGACGACCTGAACTGCCCCTGTAGCTACAGACAATGACCCACATAGTCAACGACTGCCACCTCTCCAGATTCAAAGGAGGTCTCGAACCTGACGCTGTTGACTGGCTACGGAAGAAGGGCAAACGCTGAAGAAGAAGACATGTAATGACAGGACAGAAAATGTCATGGCAAAGAAGGGAGAATTTGGGAGGGAAGAGGATGAAAACTGAGTTTCCTTCTAGTGAACACTGAGTGGACAAAAGGCAGGGTGATACAAAGGTCAAATAGCCATTAAGTCCCCTTCTAAAGTCTTTTGGCAAGAGACTCCTATCATGCAACCCATGAACAAGCAGCCATATAAACAACATCATGGAATGCCACACAGTGGTGTCTTAGCTGCTGCCAACTGCAATCCTTTAATCAGATATGTGGAGGGAGACATTCAGTTCATTTCTCAAATCTACAAACTAGTTAAAGCATGAACAGATCCAAAGTCAATAAGCTGATGCCATCAGTGTGAGAGCAGAAGGGGCAAATGGAGGAAAGAAATGAAAGTGGAAACTTGATTTAGTGATTCTGACAGGAACAATGCTGAACATGACAAAGATGTTATTTAAGTGGGAGGTGAAAAACAAAGCAAAACAAAACAACAAGTCTTTAAATCAAAAGGAAGACTGATGGGGGGAAATGAGAAAAAATGAAAGTGGAAGAATGATTTAATGAGTTCCGGGAAGAAAAAAAGCATAGCTGAATTGAAAGATTGATGTGATTGGTTTTAAAAAGAAAACATCTTAAGAGAAGTTGAAAATGTCTGTAATGGTTTTGATTCATCAGTTCTGAATTAAAGTTTCATATAAAAAATTAAGTTACATTCAACCATTGCTGGCAAAATGTATAACATCTTTGTTGATAATATGTGCTGTTCTGTGAGCTTACAAGGATAATAGATTTCAAAGTCAATTGCTATTTACCCCCTATTCGTTACCCCAGGAAGGAAGCCTGGAAATGATTAAAATAAACTTTGCTTTGGTTCCTCCAAATTCTTATTAAGAGAGAGAGAGAGGGAGAGAGAGAGAGAGAGAGAGAGAGAGAGAGAGGAAAAGAAAGAACTAGGGAAGTAGGTACATATTTCTTTTGAACTAGAATATCAGTGGTTTAACTGGCTTTTTCCAGTCAGCTCTATGGGGAGAGGTAGAGTAAACAACAGAAATGATGTCTGGCCAAGGAGGCAACCAAGTAGAGAAAGAACCTGGGGACTGAGGATGGTGAGTTTCACACATGGGGCTGAAGGTAACAAAATGACTGTTACCTAGCACATGAAACCTTTGACTCTCTGACATTTACACTGGGATAAACTTATACAGAGTCGTCAATTTCAGACAAGAATTTTGAGCACTAAGTCAAAGGATGAAAAGAATTAGAGGTACTATTACCAAGAGGAGAGTATATCGAGGTTGCCTTTAAAAAAAACTGGTGATAAGTCTGTAAGTAACATGCATTTCTTTTTTCTTTTATTTTTAACTTTATTTATTTATTTATTTATTTATTTATTTATTTATTTACCTGCAGGGCTATCTCTGGGGTTCAGTGTCTGCACTATGAATCCACTGCTCCTGGAGGCCATTTTTATCCTATTTTGTTGCCCTTGTTGTTGCCATTATTGTTATTGTTGTTATTGATGCTGTTGTTGGATATGGCAGAGATAAATAGGGGAGGGGAAGACAGAGAGGGAGAGAGAAAGATAGACACCAGAGGACCTGTTTCACTGCTTGTGAAGCGACCCCCCTGCAGGTGAGGAGTTGGGAGCTCGAACCGGGATTCTTATGCTGGTCTTTGTGTTTTGTGTCCTGTGCTCTTAATCTGATGCGCTACTGCTCCGTCCCCCTCCCCCATAAAATGCATTTATTACTATGCTAAGATCCTAGGACTACGTGAGAACATCAAGGACAGCATCAGAGTGGGAATTCCATGAATGGAGCAGTGCTTTTGGAGTCTCTCTCTCTCTCTCTTCATCTTTTTCTCTGAAAATGCAGAATAAAAATTGGGCTGGGGCATTATCCATTGATAGCATGCATGAAAGAGACCATGGTTTCATACTGTGATAGGACATTAACAAAAGAAAAAGAAAGACAAGAAAAGAGAGGAAAAGAAGGGGGTGGGCAATGATGCACTGGATTAAGCACGCATAGTACTATATGGAAGAACCTGCCTCTGCTCTCCACCTTGCAGCAGGGACACTTCACACAGGTGAAGCAGATCTGCAGGTCTCTTTTTCTAGTAAATAGTCTAGTAATAAATGAATAATAAGTCTATATGTATGAATAATAATAAGGCATATATATGAGATTTATCATAGGAATTACTTGATTCATGTCATTATGGGGGTTCAAAAATGCCACAATTTGCCACATGCTAGCTGGAGAACGAAATGTAGTGAGGTCAAAGGTAGAAATGAAAGTGATAAAACTGATGATGCAATCTCTCTAATATCCGAGTGTCTTCATCAATGGTGAATTTACTGCCTAATGAGAGTGGGAGGCTTGTATAAAATAATTCATGTAAACAAAGATAAAAATTATTAAGTTTTCAATTGTTATAAAACTCATTGAGAAACATTGTTCTCTTTTAAAATTTTATTTATTTATTGGATAGATATAGAGAAAACTGAGATAGAAGCGAGACAGGGAGAGAGAATCAAAGACACATATGGCACTGGCTCACTGTGAAGTTTTCCCCATGCAGATGGGAACTGGGAGTTGAACCTGTGTACTTGAGCATTGCAGCATGTATGCTCAACCAGTTGCAACAAAACCAGGCCCCCAGAAGAGGTTGTTATCTCAATGTGTAGAAGAGAATTGAGTGTTGCTAGACACAACTCTCAGTTCTTTAAATACCTTTGAATTTACTTGCCAAAAGTCAGTGAATGACCTATTTTAAGACACTATTGTCAGTAATATTTTATTTGGCAAGTTGATTACATTGTCCCTCAATTCTGTTGAAAGTAAAAAAATAAAAAGGAACAAGAACATGGGAGAATAACTGTTAATCACTCATTGGAACCAGTATTTTTTCTTAGTATGGTCACTTTACTGATGTATTTGCAATATTTATGTTCTTCACAGTACATCAGTGAAAGAGCTGATGTAAGTGAGAGCTATAACTTTCTTTGCTAAACTAACAAGAAGTCTCCTGTGGTAGAGGAAGGAAATTGAGTAGAGGAAAGGGTTAGGAAAGCGGAACACATTTGACCAAACTCAGTCAATTTGGTTTAAAGAAGGAACACAAATGAATGTGGAATTCATTATCTCAAAACTATATATCTTCTTTAAAAAAATCTCTGCGCATCCCAAGGGTTGGTATATCTCAGTTTGAAGACCACCTAGGTTTCTCTAGATAGCCAGTGTATATTTTCAAGTAATATGCAGGGTAGAAGTTTATCAAGTATATCAAGGATAAAATTGAGAGGATCCTTCTAGATTTTAATTAATTTTTTAATATTTATTTACCTTTTTGTTGCCCTTGTTGTTTTTTATTGTTGTTTTATATATTATTGTTGTTTTTACTAATGTTATCGTTGTTAGGTAGGACAGAGAGAAATGGAGAGAGGAGGGGAAGACAGAGAGGGGGAGAGAAAGACACCTGCAGACCTGCTTCACAGCCTCCTCTGAAGTGACTCCTCTGCAGGTGGGAAGCCAGGGGCTCCAACCTATATCCTTACACTGGTCATTGAGCTTTGCTCCAAGTGTGCTTAACCCGCTGCGCTACCGCCCGACTCCCGATCCTTCTAGATTTCTAACTTCACCAGAAAGCTTAACAGAAACTCAGCTCCTGTAACAGATGCATATTGAGCTTTTATATCTATCAAGTACTAGAGATACACTGTGAACAAGAAAGAAAACCACTGTACAAATTGCTGAGATGGATTTCCAATGCTAAAGGAAGACATTGGGTTACTTATGAAAATACTATGAAGTTAACTATGAATTGATAAGGCAGTTTACTTGTACCAAACTTCAGACTCTTTATTATTTATCTGAGATTTAAAGAATAATGATGCAAGCCATCAGGTTCCAGATGCTACCAAAATGCCAACTGGACTTCCCTGGGCAGACGACCCCACCAATGTGTCCTGGAGCCCTGCTTCCCCAGAACCCTACCCCACTAGTAAAAGAGAGAGACAGGTTGGGAGTATGGATTGACCTGCCAATGCCCATGTTCGCTGGGAAGTAATTACAGAAGCCAGACCTTCCACCTTCTGCGCCCCATATTGACCCTGGGTCCATACTCTCAGAGTGATGAAGAATAGGAAAGCTATCAAGGGAGGGGATGTGATATAGGGCTCTGGTGGTGGGAATTGTGTGGAGTTGTACCTCTCTTATTCTTTGTCAGTGTTTCCTTTTTGTAAATAAATATTAAAATAAAATAAATAATAGGGAAGCTATCAAGGGAAGTGATTTTATATGGAGCTCTGGGGTGGGCAATGTGTGGAAATGTACCCCTCTTATCCTATGGTCTTGTCAATGGTACCATTTTATAAATAAATTAAAATAATAAAAAAGAGAAAAAATAAAGAATGATGATGTAAGTCGAGAATTTAAAACTTTATCTCACATGTATTCAGTATCAAGAGGGAAAATATCTTCTTTTTTTTTTTTTTTAACTTGTCAGACTTATAGAAGCATCTAAAAGGATTTACCATTAATGGGGTTGTTAAGACTGGAAGGTGGAGAAACTTTTCTTCAACATAAATACAGGAATCCCTGACTCCTAAACATGGATTTTTTAATGCATTCTATTTTTAAAATTTTATTTATTTTCCCTTTTGTTGCCTTTTTTTTCATTGTTGTTGTAGTTATTGTTGCTGTCACTTATGTCATTGTTGTTAGGACAGAGAGAAATGGAGAGAGGAGGGGAAGACAGAGAGGGGGAGAGAAAGATAGACACCTGCAGACCTGTTTCACCACCTCTGAAGCGACTCCCTTGCAGGTTGGGAGCCAGGGGTTCAAACGGGATTCTTAGCCAGTCCTTGCACTTCGCTCCATGCACTTAACCTGATGTGCTACCACCCAAATCCCTTAAATATAAATTTTTAAAGTACCAGTAGCCACAGGTTAAGTCTCATGAATCCACCGAATATAATGGGTTCAGATAAATGGGAAAACAATACAATTTCTTACTGTTTAACAATTTTAATTTCTTAGTTTTTAATTATTTTAAAGAAATTAGAGAACGATACATTTATGTACTTGCAAAATATTGAAGTGTTTTATTTCTTCTTTGGTTTATTTGAAATTCAAAAGATAGAACCAAATGCATATATCATGAGCATTTTCTTAAATGTCTGATTTGAAGAAGATTACTTGTAAGCTGTTTACACTCCATGTGAGAGACTTTCTTATTTATATTTCAGAGATTCTGAATAAGACCACATCCATTTGTTTGTCCTCACATTATAACATGGATGTGAAACAAGATGGAAAAAGACTGGAACATAAATGGAGTTGAAATCAGCAGAAATGAAATAATTGGATGACTTTCAGTCATCTGAGGACATAGTTCAGTATGACCTCACATTGAATGCCTTTCATAATCCACCGCCCCCCCCCCCCCCCAGACTGGGAAGTTAGTTTTCTTACAACTAAGTATCTACAAACATCTGAAATCTGTATTTTGTATTAGTGAATTAATAATGATTGACAAAATTTTGGGATAAGAGGGGTACAATTCTATATAATTCCTACCACCAGAATTCCATATCCCAACCCTTCTACTGGAAGGTTTCCTGTCCTTTATTCCTTTGGGAACATGGAACCAGGTTCATTATGGGGTACAGATGGTAGAACGTCTGGCTTCCGTGATTGCTTCTTCAATGGATATGGGTATTGGCAGATTGTTCCACACCTCCAGCCTGTGTCTATCTTTCCCTAGTGGAGTAGGGTTCTGGAGAGGTAAGATTCCAAAACACATTGCTGACATCTGTATTTTTAAGTCCAAACTGTGTGACTACAAATGAGCAATTCTTTAGAACCATAAGATATAATCATAGTTACTACATCTATACCTGCATTGTGAGTGTGGTTCTATGCTTTGTGATAGGCAGTTTGAAGTCCTTTGATTTATTAAAATATGAATTACATGTGGGCCTATAAATCTTAAACCAAGAAAAAAAAAAACCAAGATTTTACTCATTAGAAGGAGCATTTAACAAAATCTAAAGTTAAAATTAATGTTTTCTATTAGAATGTTAGAAATGATAAAACAAAGGTAACTTTTATTAAAAAATGTAAATATTCAAATTTTTTATTTAAAATGACTTCGATGAAAATATTCCTAGTACAACTAATTATTATGTTTAATCCAACAGTATTAAATATGGAAGATTAATAAATGAGATTCTAGAAGAAATTTAAACCACAAAAAAGAACCCATAATAGTACAGAAAAGTAAGCCAGATGAAAAATTACAGAAGTAAAGAGGAAAGTTATAAAATAATTTTCATAACAAATTCAAAGGGCCAGACACCTGGTAGGGCATGTGTCTTGCCAAGAGGTGGCCCAAGTTCAAGATCTGATAGTATTTGCACATGGAAATGGCAGTTGGGGAAGATCAAGTGTTGTAGTGTCTCTTCCTGTCTATGTCTTTATCTCTCTCATTTAAAAATTAACCTGAATGAGGTAGCAAAATAGCTTACTTGGATGGTATGCTAATTTACCCTGTATGCAATGGAAGGTTGATCTTGCTTCCCATGGTACTGAATGAAATTTTAGTTCTTTGATATCTGTCTGCCTAGACATCTATCATCATGTATCTTTTTTGTCTTTGTCTCTCTCTATAAAGTCAATCCAAAGTGGAGAAGCCTCAGAGATAACCCATGACCTCCTCCACTCTTCCCTGCCCAAAGGAAGAAATCATAGCCGTGCATTGTAACAGTTTGTCAAAATATACAAATTTACAAACTCAGAATGATGAGTGATTATCAAAGAGGATAGATAAATAAATAATAGTAAATATATGCCAAGACATTCTACTGTCAAACTTCTAAAATTTAAAAACAAAAAAAAAATCTTAATAGCAATGAAAATGAAATACTTCCTTATCCATAAGAGAAACAGAATCCAACTAACAGATTGAAAAAAAAAAAAAAGCAAAGCGATGGTAGTCAGGAAAATATAGTACAACATTTTTACATTTTTTTATGTTAAACCCAAGTGGCTTTTATTTATTTTAATTTTAATTTTTTTATTTAAGAAAAGAGACATTAACAAAACCGTAGGATAGGAGGGGTACAACTCCACACAATTCCCGCCACCCAATCCCTATATCCCATCCCCTCCCCTGATGGCTTTCCCATTCTCTATCCCTCTGGGAGCATGGACCGAGGGTCATTGTGGCTTGCAGAAGGTGGAAGGTCTGGCTTCTGTAATTGCTTCCCTGCTAAACATGGGCGTTGACTGGTCGGTCCATACTCCCAGGCTGCCTCTCTCTTTCCCTAGTAGGGTGGGTCTCTGGGGAAGTGGAGCTCCAGGATACATTGGCGGGGTCTTCAGTTCAGGGAAGCCTGGCCGGCATCCTGATGACATCTGGAACCTGATGACTGAAAAGAGAGTTAACATACAAAGCCAAACAAATTGTTGAACAGTAATGGACCCAAAGGTTGGAACAGTGGAGGTGAAGTGTTGGGGGGTACTCGCTACAAACTCTAGTGTACTTCTGCTTTCAGATATATATTTTGCCCTAGTTTATGGATACGTGTGAACATATGCTCTATCTCACAGAACCTGGTCTATATCTAGGATTTGGGACTTTGTTAGGAAGTGAACCACCTGGGATGGAATTAGAGACTACTATGAAAGGAAAGGTCTCACCTGAGTAATGAAGCTAAAGGGTTGTCATTCTACACCTGAAGTCTCTGGACACAGTCTGAGGTGAAGTATGTTGAGGTGGCACTCATTGCATTGATTAGGTTGCAATCGGCGGATGCAATATTATTTGATATGAATTGGGAGAACTATGCTGGAAAGTGGGCCCCACCCTAAGGTTACAGGACAGGGGGAAATATAGGCTCTATAGTGGAAATGTGAGGTTCCTGCTGTCTTAGGGTTCAAGAAGACAATGGATAGTTATTGTTATCATCACATTATTTGGTAATTGGGTTAACTTTGAAAAGCCCCTTTGTTAGGGTTTGCTGTATATTACCCAGTATCTTGTATATAGCTGTGCCACTGGTTGCTTCTGTTCTACCTTGTCTAGGCTTTTGAGAGAGTCCGCATATCAAAGACTCAGCCTATGTATTAAAAAGACTCAGTCTGTGTTTTTAAAAGTTTGAGAAATGCAATCAATCTCCCCCCCTCTCATATTAATTAAATAGTGATTTATATGACTAAAAATTAATAGGAGTGTACATAAACACCATTCCCACCACCAAAAGACTGTGTCCCATTCCACCCAACCACCCTGGCCCCCCTGCCGCTCCAGCAAGCCAAATGTCCACTCTCCCCCTCACCACAGGGTTTTTACTTTGGTGCCCTACTCTCAATTTAGTCAGATCCTGCTTTTAGTTTCCTTTCTGATTTTCTTCAGTACAACATTTTTTTTTTTAAGAAAACTTAACTGTCAGCTCAGAATCTTATAAGCAGTGAAGTCTTAGAAATAAAAAGGATATGGACAAATTTTAAAGTGAATGGAAGCTAAAATGTTGTTGTTCGATATACGCTATTAGAATTATTTTAAATAAATTAAAACAAAAATTAGTTAAAAAATAATCATAAGGGGTCAGGAGGTAGCATATCAGGCTAAGCACACATAGTACTGAAAAACGCAAGGACCTGCTTAGTGATACTGGTTTGAGCCCCTGGTTCCCCATCTGCAGGGGGCTTGTTTCACAAGTGGTGAAGTAGGTGTGCACATGCTTCTCTTTCTCACCCCCTGTCTTCCCCTCCTTTCTCAAATTCTCTCTGTCTGAAAAATCAGGAAAAAAAAAAATGGCCACAGGAGCAATGGATTCATAGTGCAGGTACCAAGCCCCAGCGATAACCATGAAGGCAAGACACTATTATATATTATTATGGTAACATATTAAGGAATGAACATATCATAGAACATAAAACGCAATAAATTGTCTTTCTTTTGTTTTTTCCCTCCAGGGTTATCGGTGGGGCTTGGTGCCTGCACCACATATTCACTGCTCCTGGAGGCTATTTTTTCCCTTTTGTTGCCCTTACTGTTTTATCCTTGTTGTGGTTTGTTATTGATGTCATTGTTGTTTGATAGGACAGAGAGAAATGGAGAGAGGAAGGAAAGACAGAGAGACGGAGAGAAAGACAGACCTGCAGACTTGCTACACCACCTGTGAAGCGACCCCACCCCCCCCGCAAGTGGGGAGCTGGGGGCTTGAACCAGGATTCCTTAAGACAGTCCTTGTGTTTTGTGCCATGTGTGCTTAACCTGCTGTGTCACTGCTTGACCCCCTAATTTTTCTTTACTCTTTTTTTTTCTAATTTATGCTTGACAATTGAAGCAAATATTTGAATATGATGCAGATTAAATACATGTAGAAAAGATGCCAGCAGAAATGATGAGGTAAGTTTCCCAGAGAATATTCTTCTTGAAATGAATAATGATCCATCTAAGGAGAGTCTATTTTTTTTCCCAGAACTCTAGTAATTAATGGGAATTTTGCCATAATCCAGGGAGTACTTGCTAAACAGATACATCTGACTCTTGGTAAGAACAGCAAGTCTGTTGTACTTTAATCTACCTTATTTCTATCTCCGTTGACCCCTAGCTCTTCAGTAATCTTAGAAATCAAGAGCCCACAACAAAAGTGAAAAGCAGAAGACTATCATTGAAGGAGAAAGAATGATTTGGAACTTCTCCAAAGATTCATTCCCAGAAAATTGTCACTATTTGACCTATGGGGTGGTACTGACTGACAAGAGTTCTTTATTTGACTTGATTCAAAAATTGTCATATATATATATATATATATATATATATATATATATATATATATATATATGGATTAGCATTGCAATTGTCTAAGGCAATAGGATCTGGGACAAATAATTAGATGACTGAAACATATATAAAGAAGAAAGTTGGTTATTGAACCAAAATAAATGACTCTGGGGTGGGGGAGAGGGTTCAGGTCCTGGAAAATGATGGCAGAGGAGGACCTAGTGGAGCTTGAATTGTTATGTGGAACACTGGGAAATGTTATACATGTACAAACTATTATAGTTACTGTCAACTGTAATTAATTAATCTTCTAATTAAGAAATTAAAAAGTTGAAGAATAAAATGTTCGTAGACATATATTCCTAGTTGCCTGATACATACCTGGAAGCCTAGAAGTAGCACATACTAACTTAAAGTTTTGCATATACTGAAGTCTATACATATGTTCAGGAAAAAAAAACTGGAGTAATTTTAAAGGTTTCCTTTCTGGCTACAGTTGAAGTCAGATTTGTAAAATTCCTGCCTGATTGCTAGAGACATGTCACAAAAAGCACAGAGTCCATTGGCAAAGATTAGGAGAGTTATAATTCAGGCACTTGAAGAAATTATATATAATCATTAATCAACTAATAAATAAACAGAACAGAGATTCCTGTGGCCAAATATGATAATGAATACAGAATTTAAAGTATTTAGGAAAGTAACTAAAGAAACAGACAAATCACAGAGACAGAAACAATAAAGTGCAGTATATACATATCCTCAGTCTTGGAGAGACTCTGATTTCTAGAATAGCCAAATGATGTTATTTAAAACATTCGGTCTTCAACATGAAAAGACACGAAAATATCTACATATAGAGAAATGCAGTTGAAAGAAACTGTCATTGAGATCATCTATACAATATACTCACTAAATAGCATTTACATAAACAATTTTAGGTATAAACATATGGTGAACTTAGGGAAACCACATTTACTGAACTAAGGGAAAATTTGGTGGTTGCATCACAGTAGACAGAAATCATAAAGAGTAGAATTATAGAAAATTCTAGAATTGAAATCATAAAGATTGAAGTAAAAATGTTACTAGATGACTTTAATGTCAGATTTGAGTTGCTGAAAGAAATATTCATGTTACAAAAAATAACTAAATTTATTGCTCTTTCATTACTAATAATATTCATATATATCATGTTTTTTCCATTTTTTGTTGATGGACATGTAAGGATGTTTATTTATCTTGTTTATTAATCTTAATATTTCAATTAACAAGATACTGATACATATCTTTGAGATCCTATTTATATTATATTATACTAGTCTCTTAGCAGTTACAGAAATTATTAACATTGTCTCACATTCTATAAATTGCTATTTCAATGTACTGGTTATTTCCTTTGTCCTGTTTGTCACTTTAGTTTGATGTAGTGCCATGTGTTTACTTTTTGCTTTTGTTACCTATGCTGTTGGCATAAAATCAGAAATAATTGTCAAAGTGATGTCAGATACTGTGTACTCTGTTTTCTTCTAGAAGTCATGCATTTGGTTCCTGTGCTTAATTTTTTTCCCTGAACACTGTATTGATTTTTAGGTGTCCAGTTTCAGTTTTTACATACAATCATCTAGTTTTCCCAGTAGCATTTACTGAAAGGACTATCCTTTCTACACTGTATATTCTTGTCTCCTTGCTGTAAATTAATAGATTATGTATTCATAGATTTATTCTTGGGCCTTTTCCTCGCCCTCTTCCTCCTCCTTCTTCTTTTTATAAAAAGGAAACACTGGGGGTCGTGCAGTAGCCCAGCGGGTTAAGTACACATGGCACAAAGCACAAGGACCCACTTAAGGATCTAGGTTTGAGCCCCCGGCTCCCCACCTGCAGGGGGGGTCACTTCACAAGTGGTGAAGCAGGTCTACAGGTGTCTATCATTCTCTCCCCCTGTCTGTCTTCCACTCCTCTCTCCATTTCTCTCTGTCCTATCCAACAACTACTACATTAATAACAATAATAATAACCACAACAACGATAAAACAACAAGGGCAACAAGAGGAAAAAAAAAGAAAGAAACAGACAAAACCATAAGATAAGAGGGATATAACTGCCCACAATTCCCACCACCAGAACTCCATATCTCATCCCTTCCCTTGATAGCTTTCCTATTCTTTAACCTTCTGGGAATATGGACCCAAGGTCATTGTGGGATGCAGAAGGTAGAAGATCTGACTTTTGTAACTGCTTCCCCAATGAACATGGGTGTTGGCAGATGGATTCATACTCCCAGCCTGCCTTTCTCTTTTCCTAGTGGGGCAGGGTTTTGGGAAATCAGAGCTCCAGGACACATTGGTGGGGTTGTCTGTCCAGGGAAGTCTGGTTGGCATCATTGTAGCATCTGGAACCCAGTGGCTAAAAAGAGAGTTAACATTGGATCAACAATGGTAGAGAATGTTCCATCCTCCCGGCTGGACAACATACTCTATGCTACACCTGAGGAAGATGGGTCCTGATACTGGGATAGCCTGCAACATTCCTACTCATGACCACAAAATGTGAGCTCAGATCTATAGGGATGCAGAGGTCACATGGGCTCCTAAGCTGAATATGGGCCCCAGATCACATTAAATCTGTGGGGTTTATAGTCAACAATATTTATACACCTTTCCCATATTTGGGAGCTACTCTCTTCCCTGATCCAGCTTTCTGGTACTTTTTCCAGCCATGACATCATCTCCCCAGACAATAACTTGGATCCATCTGCATATCAGATTTCAGGCTCCAGGGGAAAAGAAAAAAAGAGAGGGAAAAAAAAAAAAACATATCTGCCTACTAGCTATCTAATTCTTCATCTGCACTATTTCAGCCTTTGGTCCATGATTAACCAACAATTTGTTTGGCTTTGTTTGTTAAGTCTCTTTTCAGCCATTGGGCTTTCTTCTAGTCTACTGATTGATGTGTCTACTTAATGTCATAACATTCATCTTTGATTATTATGGTTTTGGTATTTCTCAAGGTTTATTTGACTGTTCAAGGTTTCTTGTTTTCCATTCAAATTCAGAATTCTTTTACTCAGTGTTTTTTTTTTTTTTTTTTATAAATGTCACAGGAACCTTGGGAGTAGGTAGTATTTAAAAACCATATTGACTTAGGTATAAGTATTTTGACATTAATACTTACACTGCATGAACATTTAACATCTTTTTATTTATTTGTGTCTTTTAAAATTTTATCAATATTTTGTTTTTTCTTTTTTTAATTTTTTAATTTTAATTTTATTTAAGAAAGGATTGGTTAACAAAACCATAAGGTGGGAGAGGTATAACTCCACACAATTCCCACCACCCAATCTCCATAACCCACCCCCTCCCCTGATAGCTTTCCCATTCTCTATCCCTCTGGGAGCATGGACCCAGGGTCATTGAGGGTTGCAGAAAGTAGAAGGTCTGGCTTCTGTAATTGCTTCCCCGCTGAACATGGGCTTTGCCTGGCCAGCATCCTGGTGGCATCTGGAACCTGGTGATTGAAAAGAGAGTTAACATACGAGGCCAAACAAATTGTTGAGCAATCATGGGCCCAAAGCTTGGAATAGTGGAGAGGAAGTGTTAGGGAGGTACTCACTGCAAACTCTAGTGTACTTCTGCTTTCAGGTATATATTTTGCAGTAGTTTATGGATACGTGTGAACATAAGCTCTCTCTCACAGAAACTGGTGTATATCTAGGTTATGGGACTTTGCTAGAAAGTGAATCACCTGAGATGAAATTAGAGTGTACTATAAAAGGAAAGGTCTCACCCGAGTAATGAAGCTGAAGGGTTGTCATTCCACACGTGAAGTCTCTGGACACAGTCTGAGGTGAAGCATGTTGAGGTGGCAATCGTTGCGTTGGTTAGGTTGTGATCGGGGGATGCAATATTATTTGGTATAGATTGGGAGTGGCATACGGGAAAGTGGGCCCTATCCAAGGGTTCCAGGACTGGGGGAAGTAGGGGCTCTATAGTGGAGATGTGAGGTTCCTGCTGTCTTAGGGTTCAAAAAGACAATCGATAGTTAATGTTATCATTACATTATTTGTTAATTGGGTTAACTTTGAAAAGTCCTTTTGTTATGGTTTGCTGTACAGTATTCAGTATCTTGTATATAGCTGTGCTATTGGATGCTTCTAATCTACTTGGTCTAGGCTTTTGAGAGAGACTGCATATCGAATACACAGCCTATATATTAAAAAGATTCAGTTTGTATTTTGAAAAACTTTGAGACATACAATTGATTTTCCCCCTCATATTAATTAACTACTGATTTATATGTCTACATTTTGCTAGGAGTGTACATAAACACCATTCCCACCACCAAAAGTATTTTGTTTTTTCATATGGATAGATATTTATTCTCCTTGGATAAACTTATTTTCATGTATTTTATTCTTTTTATGTCATTGCAAATTGAATTATTATCTATATTTCTATTATTTTTAAAATCTTATTGATTATTATTTATTATTGGATAGAGACAGAAAGTAATTGTGAGGGGAGGGGGATAGAGAGGAAGAGAGGACTGACAACTGCAACACTGCTTCACCATTTATGAAGCTTTTTCCCTCCAGGTGGGGACCAGGGACTTTAACCCAGACACTTGCACACTAATGGGTATGCTTAACCAGTTATGCTACTGCCTGGCTCCTCTATTTCTTGTATAAGCAAAGGTTTTGTTTACTATTGACATTAAGTTGGTATTGGTCTGAACTAGATTGTTGTAGGTTAAAATGTTATTTTAAACCTTGTGGCAACCACCAATTAACTGAAAACTACATTTAGGCAACAATAGATGAATTTAAAAATACATTATAAAACACCAAATAAGCAATGGATAGACTTTGCTAGTGATTGGGAAGAAACAGTTAATTATGTAATGGAGTGCATTTTCATACTGATGTTTGACCTTCTGATAGTTCTTTGATATCATTTCTATTTATTTCCCTTTTACCTCAAATTTGAAAAAAAAGTTAATAAGAAAACCCCGGTAGTCCTTCATTTGGCACCAATGAAGGGTTCATGCTACATGGATGAATTCACTTTAGTTTCAGTTCCAAACTATCATGAGAATGTCAAACTCCTTTTTGTGATTTCTCAAATGAAGTTTGTGATTGCTTGGGTGACACTGTGTTTTTCTTGGAAAGCTTCACTGTGTTAACAATAAACCATTTGATCTTTCTTGGCATCATCAGTTTTGACATCCAAACAAAATCTGAAGTGGGTTCATCCTTGTATTCAAAGTATCCATATAACAGCATAAGACAATTGTATGATAGGTGGAGGAGATTAAGTAAGCTTTCAAAGTATTGTGTATTTGTTAAATTAACTGGAAAATCATATATCAGTAGACTGTTGTATTATGAATGCAAACATAATTTATCACTGACTATCAACACCTATATAAAAGCTATACAAGGAGATGTACTCTCAAAACCCAGAATAGATGAGTCAATATATCATTCTTAAAAAAAAAAGTTCAAATAGAACACGGTAAGTCAAGAAAATAAAACAAATAAGACAAAATGACAACCATAAGCACTAAATTAAAAATAATGACATAAAATAAAGCCTAATACAAGACTGAACTATATACTCTCCATAAGAAGTGTTCCTATAAATGCAGTCTGAAATACGCAGTTTAAAAGTGAGTAGAAAAGAATAAGGCAGGTGTCCTGTCCTTTCTTCCCCTCCCCTTTTCTCCCCTCTCCTTTTTTCCTCCCCTCCCTTTTCCTCTCCTTGCTCCTTCTATTTTTTCCTTCTTTCCTTTCCCCTCCCCATTCCTTTTCCCTCTTTTCCCCTCCCTTCTCTCTTTTCCTTCCTTCCTTCTTTCCTTCCTTCTTTCCTTCCTTCCTCTCTTTCTTTCTTTCTTTCTTTCTTTCTTTCTTTCTTTCTTTCTTTCTTCCTTATTATAGAGTCAGAGACAGAGACGGAAAAGAAGAGTAAAAGTGAATATAGTACCAAAGATTCCATCAATGCAGTGGGGGACAGGCTTCAATCTGGGTTATACACATGACAAAGCAGAACACTATCCAAGTGAGCTATTTTTCTGGCCCAACCAGGAGTTTTTACTGTGATGAGTATGTGGATAACAGCAACAGTAACCATAACAATAGCACAAGGAAGTAGGTTGGAGTTAGAGATACACTAAAATCACTTTTGAGATATTCATGCTACTTTGGTACTTCCAGATGGAGACCTTTATCAGGAAATTCAGTTTATCAGGCATTAAGAAAGCAGTCTAAACTAGATCTATGTGTTTGGGGGCCATTAGATTGTAGCTGGTAGAGGATTTTGGGCTGGAGTTTACCTATAGAGTTTCCTGGAAGTTGGTAGAGTGGTAGCAATCTGGACTTACACATATGAAGTCCCAAATTCAATCCCAGATATCACGTATCCCAGAGTGATGTTCTGATTTTCTCTCTCTTTTCATCTGTAGTGAAATAAATAGCATAAATTATAAAAATAAATAAGAAGAGGACACTTGCTGAGGACAGGGCATATAAAATGTGCAAACACCAACAAAAAGTTATCTTCGTGATTGTTCTAATCTTTCTCCCTGCTGAGTATATTTCACCTAGTTACCTCTATGTCATATGTCTAGAACTCCCTATAGGCATAGTGTAAGGAAAGCATAACCCTATACCCATTCGCGTGCTCACATTATGTAATCCTGTGGACTTAACTAGTGCTGGCTATGGAGTTGGCTGTGCTGCATGTGCTCCGGAGACCTGCACATTCTGAATCACTCACACAGTTAAGAAGGCCCATAACCAGCACACATGCTATCTGTATTCATGGAAAAAAAAATCACAATTATGGCTCAAAGACTAGTACCTAGCTATAATGTTGGCAAAGAACAAGTGCTCAAAAATGGGAAGGATCCATTAACAATAAACCACAGGCAATGCTTATTTTTGATTTATTGGGATGTTTGGCAAATTGACTTCACTTCTATGTATTCTACTTCCTCAATTATAATGGCACTATTGTAGTTATATATAGTTCTATATACACATATATGTGTGTACATCTATAGACATATATAAACTGTATATGTATACATATCACTTATAATGTGGTGACACACATAAGCACCTCATAAGTATCTGTTGCTTATATATTGAATTACATAAATAGTATATACACGTACAACTCCCTTTCAACATGATTGCAGACTCTTTTGTGGCCTGTTTAGTTCAGAATGAATACAGATTGAAAGAACCTTCTACTGAATTAGGATTGAAGCTTCTAACCATCTGGTCTTCATTTGTTTATATTAAGTCTAGAACAGTATAAACTCTTCAGTCTCTCCTTTTCCTTCAGTGAAAAGATCCTTGGGTTGGGAAAAAGGAAATACTGTCAAGTATTTACCCACTACCACTTATAAGAGGCTTGCTAACTGCTTTCCTTCTTTTACTCACGTTGTTATAATGGAAGCACTCCACAGAGACAGCTAACAATTGTCGTTTGATCCTCTTTCTGGGAATCTTGTTTCTGCCTTGCTCAAAGCTATCCACTTCATAATGGCAGCTTGCATCCAATGGGGGTGAAACCAAGAAAGGTGTATCTCAGAAAGTATAGTAAAAACAAATACTGTAGAGGTTGTGAGGGCAAAGGAACCCTCTTGCACTGCCAGAAGGAATATAACTTGTTCCAAACCCTGTGGAGACAGTCTGGAGAACTCTCAGAAGTTGACCTGCAATTTCTCTTCTAGAGATATATGTCCTAAGGAACCAAATACACATACCTAAAATTTTCTGTGTATACCTATGTTCAGCACAATTTGTAATATCCAAAACCTAGACATCAACCTAGATATCCAATAATAAGTGAATGGCTGAGAAAATTTATATATATATATATATATATATATCAGCTATTCAAAATATGAGTTCATCTTCATCTCATTGGATAGAGCTTGAAGGAATAATGTTAAGTGAGATATATCAGAAAGAAAAGAATAGATATGGTATGATGACACACATAGACAGAATTTGAGAAATAAGAAAGAAGAGGAAACACAAAACAGAACTTGGAATGGGTTTAGTGAATTGCACCAAAATAAAAAACTCTGGAGGAGGGGGGAGAAGAGGAATTTCAGGACAAATGTGCAAATGGTGGAGGGGGACCTAGGTATGGTGGTGAGAGTGTTTTACAGAAAATGGAGAATTTTTAAGCATGTGCCAACAACTGTATTTACTGTAAAACATCAATCATCCCAATTAAAAGAAAAGATATTTGCTACAATTCTAAAGAAAAGGGGTGTGGTGATCAGTAGCACACTGGGTTAAGCACACAATGTAAGAAGCACAAATATCCAGGTTCGAGGTGTCACTTCACAGTCAGTGACGCAGGTCTTCAGGTGTCTGTCTTTCTATTTCCCTCTCTACCTTCTTCTCCTCTCTCAGTTTATCTCTGTTTTATCCAACAAAAAATGGAAAAAAATGTCTGTCAGGAGCAGTAATTCCTAATTCAGACACTGAGCCCCAGAGATAACCCTGGAGGCAAAACAAAGGAATAAAAAACAAATGGTTCCATATAAAACATATAGAGAACTTCATTCATCAATAGGAAAAAGACAAATACTCCAGTAGAAATGTGACCAAGAAATTTGAATAGCAACTCCACATGAGAAAATAACAAATAATTACATAGACAGGTGCTCACCTCACCAGAAATAAAAAGGATACAAAACAAACAAATAAAAAACCATGATCAGATCCCACTACATAGCCAGGTTTTGAAATCATAAAATTAAAAGCACATTTCAAAGTATCAGTGAAGACATCGAAATGAGAGTGTTTAGCCATACTTGCTTATACTAAAGTCTGTGACTCAGTAGTTCCATTCTGTAACTGCATACCTTACATCAGTGTACGTGCATAGGCACCAGAAGGCATACAAAAAAATGCTTATATAAGTATTCATCAAAATAGTCAAGAACTGGGCTGGGGAAACAACAAAAGACTCCTATGTCTGAGGATCCAAGGTCCTTGTTTCAATCCCCAATGCCATAAACAATAACTAGGATATGTGTATGTGTGTGTGTGTGTGTGTATCTTTCTGTGTATCTCTCTTTTTCTTTCTCTCCTTGTCTTTCTCATTAAAAAAAAAACAAATAAAATATATTTTTAAACTAGTCAAAAAGAAGAAATAAAGATGTATCAAAATTCAGAGTTCTTGTCTCAAAAGAAGAATATCAAAAGGTCATTCTTGTCTGAATACTTATATAATTATGGTTAAGTGTTCTCCTGTAACCACGTGGCAATTCAGCTTCTATCTCTGTTCAATCTTGTATGTCTCCAGTAGCTACGATTTCAAATGTCAATCCATATAAACATCTTACATGAAAATCTTAGACTATTTAAGATTGCTTTGGGTTGGTAATTTGATGATTGGTACAATAATTTTTTTTCTGAGTTTCATATTATTTTACCAAGATAAGCAATTCAAAGAAATAGAGAGCCATCTGCAATATTCCAGTCTTTAGGTTCATGATTAGTCAACAGTTTGTTATGCTTTATATCTTAACTCTTTTTTTTTAAAATATATATTTATTTATTTTTATTTATTCCTTTTGTTGCCCTTGTTGTTTTGTTGTTGTAGTATATCTTAACTCTTTTAAGCCACCAGGTTCCAGATGCTACTATGATGCCAATCGGACTTTCCTGGGCAGACGACCCCACCGATGTATCCTAGAGCCCCACCTCTCCAAAGTCCTGTCCCACTAGGGAGAAAGAGAGAGACAGGCTGGGAGTATGAATCAACCTGTCAAAGCCCATGTTCAGCGGGGAAGCAATGACAGAAGCCAAACCTTCCACCTTTTTGCACCCCATAATGACACTGGGTTCATACTCCCAGAGGGATAAAGAATAGGAAAGCTACCAGGGGAGGGGATGAGATGCAGAGTTTTGGTAGTGGGGATTGTATCACTATTATTCTATGGTCTTGTCAGTGTTTCCATTTTTATAAATAAAAATAGTTTTAAAAAAGAAACAGAGCCACAGAATGTGTAAACATAAAAAGTTTTTTATCAAGCGCAGGTGGCGCAAAGCACAAGGAACGGCATAAGGATCCCGGTTCGAACCCCGGCTCCCCACCTGCAGGGGATTCGCTTCACAAGCGGTGAAGCAGGTCTGCAGGTGTCTATCTTTCTCTCCTCCTCTCTGTCTTCCCCTCCTCTCTCCATTTCTCTCTGTCCTATCCAACAACGACAACAACAATAATAACTACAACAATAAAACAACAAGGGCAACAAAAGGGAATAAATAAATTTAAAAAAAAAAAAAAAAAAAAAAGTTTTTTATCTGGGAGTCAGGCGGTAATGCAGCAGGTTAAGTGCATGTGGCACGAAGAGCAAGGGCAGGCTTAAGAACCCCGGTTCAAGGCCAGGCTCCCCACCTGCAGGGGAGTTGCTTTACAGTTGGTGAAGCAAGTCTGCAGGTGTCTATCTTTCTCTCCCCCTCTCTGTCTTCCCCTCCTCTCTCCATTTCTCTCCGTCTTATCTAACAATGACATCAATAACAACAAGAATAATAACTACAACAACAGTAAAAACAAGGGCAAAAAAAAGGGAAAAATAAATTTTAAAAAAGTGTTTGATCCATGTGAACTTGGTGCTTATTAGAAAGTATATATAGTGAATTTATACTCTTACTAGTCATGTGCATACATTGGACACTTTTGAAAACTTAAAAAGGGTGAAAGATTAAAAATTGTGATAATAATCCACAATGCTAAGACAGTCCCTATTCACATTGTTAAATATTTTATAATTTTGAAAAAATAATGAAACATGCATGATACATGAATGAAAGTGGTTTTAAGAAGCTTAATCAAGAACTAAGTTTTGTTTTTTTTTGGAATATTTTTTAAAATTTCTTTTTAATAAATTTATTTATTTTCCCTTTTGTTGCCCTTGTTGTCTTTTTTTTTTTCAGATTTATTTATCTTTTCATTGAGGTAAATTTGGTTTACAAGTTCATGTTCGGGGTACAACTTCACAATCAGACTTTGTGCTCACTAGATACTCACCACGGATGTGCCACCCTCTTTCTCCCATTACCCATTTTATTCTTCTTCCCTCCCTCCTACTTGGATTACATCAGTTCTATAGTAAAAAAAATCTCAGGATTTTTTTTTTGTGGTGGTTGTTCCACTTTATATTTTTTCTTTGCTCCTTTTTATCATACATACAAGTGAAACAATCCAATGTTTTCTTTTCTCCTAGTTTAACTTTCTTGGATTTACCTCCTCCAGTTTCAACTATGTAGCAGTAACAGATAGGAGTTAAGCATTGTTATAGCTGAGTTTTAATTCGTTGTGAAAATGCCAGAGACACACCTTACTAGGGAAAGAGAGAGGCAGACTGGGAGTATGGACTGACCAGTCAACGCCCATGTTCAGCGGGGAAGCAATTACAGAAGCCAGACCTTCTACCTTCTGCAACCCTCAACGACCCTGGGTCCATGCTCCCAGAGGGCTAGAGAATGGGAAAGCTATCATGGGAGGGGGTGGGTTATGGAGATTGGGTGGTGGGAATTGTGTGGAGTTGTACCCCTCCTACCTTATGTTTTTGTTCATTAATCCTTTCTTAAATAAAAAATTTAAAAAAAAAAAGAGAAAAATGCCACATCGTTTCCCACTGATCTATAGTTGAATGGCTGGCTTGTTTTAAGGTTCTACTTGTGTTTTCTCTTCTGATCTTGTTTTTTTCAACTTCTGCCTGAGAGTGACATCATCCCATATTCATACTTCTGTTTCTGACTTATTTCACTTAACATGATTTCTTTCAAGCTCCATCCAAGATTGGCTGAAAATGGTGAAGTCACCATTTTTAATAGCTGAAATGTATTCCATTGTGTATATATACCACGACTTTCTCAGCCACTCATCTGTTGTTGGACACCTGGGTTGCTTCCAGGTTTTGGCTATTACAAATTGTGCTGCTAAGAACATATGTGTACACAGATCTTTGTGGATGGGTGTGTTGGGTTCTATCCCCAGGAGAGGAACTGTAGGATCATAGGGCGGGTCCATTTCTAGCCTTCTGAGAGTTCTCCAGACTGCTTTCCACAGAGGTTGGACCAATTGACATTCCCACCAGTAGTTCAGGAGGGTTCCATTTACCCTACAAACTCTCCAGTATTTTCTAATGTTACCTTTTCTGATGTATGACATTCTCACAGGAGTGAAGTGATATCTCATTATTGTCTTTATTTGCATTCCTCTGACAATCAATGACTTGGAACATTTTTTCATGTCTTTCTCAGCCTTTTCTATCTCTTCTGTGGTGAATTATCTGTCCATGTTCCCTCCTCGTTTTTGAATGGGGTTAATTGTTTTCTTCTTGTTGAGTTTGGCAAGCTCTTTATATATTTTGGTTATTAAGTTCTTGTCCAATGTAAAGATGTGTGGCATGTAAAGATCTTCTCCCAGTCTGTGAATGGTCTCTTGGTTTGGGTAGTGATATCTTTTACTGTACAGAAGTTTTTTAATTTGATGTAGTCCCACGGGTTTATGCTTGGCTTAGTCTTCTTTGTAATTGGATTTGTATCATTGAAGATGTCTTCAAAATTACACGGAAAAGAGTTCTGCCAATATTTTTCTCTAAGTATCTAATAGCTTCTGGTGTAACATCCAAGTTCTTGATACACATTTGTTGAAATATAATGGTTCAGATGTTTCAACCCATTTTTTCCAACACCATTTGTTGAAGAGACTATTTCCCCATTTAGTAGTCTGGGCATCTTTGTCAAAGATTAGATGTCCATAGGTGTGGGGGCTGACTTCGGGCTCTCAATACTATTCCACTGCTCAGTGTGACTATTCATGTTCCAGTACCAAGCAGTTTTGATGACAGTGACCCTATAATACAATTTGAGATCTGAGAGTGTGATGCTTCCAGTTCTGTTATTTCTTCTCAAAATTGTTTTGACAATTCTAGGTCTTTTCTGGTTCCACATAAATATTTGTAGCATTTGTTCTATTCTCCTAAAAAATGTGGTTGGGATCTTGATGGGAATAGCATTAAATTTGTAGATGACACTGGGTAGTATGTTCATTTTGATGATATTAATTCTTCCAGCCCATGAACAGGGAATATCTTTCCACTTCTTTGTGTCTTTTTCTATTCCCTTGAGTAGTGACTCATAATTTTCAGTATCCAAGTCTTTCACTACTTTGGTTAGGTTTATTCCTACATATTTTATTGTTTTTGTTGCTATAGTAAAATGAATTGATTTCTAGATTTTATCCTCTTCTAACTTAGTGTTTTCATAGTGGAGTGCCACTGACTTTTGAACGTTAATTTTGTAGCCTGACACCTTACCAACATTTACTTTTGTTGATCTTTTGTATGGTTTTCTTATTTTCAATGTTATTTAATTTCTACCCTAACTTTAGTTATTTCTGTCCTTCTGGTTGCCTTTGGGCTCCTTTCTTCTTCATCTAGGTCTTTAAGATGTGCAACCAGGCTGTTTATTTGTGCTTTTTTTGTTTTCTAATGTTTCTTGTATGGCTATGAACTTCCCTCTCAGTACTGTCTCATCAGTGTCCCAAATATTTTGATATCTTGTGTCTTCATTTTCATTGAACTTGAAACATTTTTTAATATATTCTATAAATATTTATTGACTTTCCTTTTTGTTGCCTTTTTTATTGTTGAAGTTATTATTGTTGTCTTTACTCATGTCATCTTTGTTGGGTAGGATAGAGAGAAATGGAGAGAGGAGGGAAAGACAGAGAGGGGAAGAAAAAGATAGACACCTGCAGACCTGCTTCACTGCTTGTGAAGAGATCCCCTGCAGGTGGAGAGTCGGGGGCACAAACCGGGATCCTTACATCAGTCCTTGCACTTTGTGCCACATGCACTTAACCTGCTGTAATACTACCCGAATCCTGAAACATTTTGATTTCTTCCTTTATTTCCTCTTTGGCTCAGTAGTTGTTACTTAGTGTACTGTTGAGCTTCCACTTTTTGGGACTATTAATAATCTTCTGTTGATTGTTAAGTGTTAGTTTAATTCAACTGTGGTCTGAGAAGATGCTTGGGGTGATTTCAATGTTCCTGAACTTGATAATGCTGTCTTTATGGCCTAACATATGGTCTATTCTTGAGAATGACCCATATGGACTTGAGTAAAATGTGTATTCCTGTTTCTTGGGATGAATGACTCTGAAAATGCCCAATAGTTCTAGTTTACCTATATCCTCATTTAGCTCCCTCATGTCTTTATTGATTTTTTGCCTGGATTATCTGTCAAGTTGAGAGAGAATGGTATTGAAGTCCCCTACTATGACTGTGTTGCCACTAATATATTGTTGTAGCTCTTTCAGTAGATGTTTGATGTATTTAGATGGCTTCTCATTGGGTGCATAGATGTTAATAATTGTTAAGTCCTCTTGATTCACTGATCTGCTGAACATTAAATAATGTCCATCCCTATCTTTTTAAATTTTATTTATTTTAAATTATATCATGTCAGATTTGAGAATAGCTGTCCCTGTCTTTTTTTGTGGGCTGTTGGCTTGAATGATAGTTTTCCATCATTTACTTTGAGTCAGTGTTTGTCTTGTTGAGTTAGGTGAATTTCCTATAGACAGCATATTTTTGGGTTGTATTTTCTGATCCATCTTCCTACTCTGTGTCTCTTAATAGGTGAATTCAGGCCATTGAAATTTATTGATATCAAAGACTGAAGATATTTTAATGCCATTCTTGTAGATTTTTAGAGTGTTATGATAGATGCCATATTTGTGGTGGTCTAACTGTTTATAGGAAACCTTTCAAAACTGCTTTCAGGGCAGGCTTGGTGATAGTTGATTCCTTCAACTGTTAGTTGTCTGAAAGGTTTTTATGTCTCCATCTAGTCTGAATGACAGTCTAGTAGTATACAGTAGTCTTGGTTGAAAGCCTTTCTCATTGAGCAGTGGATAGATATCTTGCCATTCTCTTCTGCCCTGTAGTGTTTGTGTGGAGAAGTCTGTTGCTAAACTTAGGGGGGCTTCCTCTGTAGGTGTCCCTTTGTTTTTCTCTTGAAGTCTTCAGTATCCTTTCTTTATCCTTATTCCTTTTCATTCTAAATAGGATGTGTCTTGGTGTCTTTAAGTCTGGGTTAATTCTATTTGGGACCCTCTGGGCTTCTTGAACCTTTGTGTCTTTGGTGTTGTATGGACTAGAGAAGTTCTCGGCTATTATGTCCTGAAGAATGCTTTCTTCCACTCCCTCTCTTTTTTCCTCTGGTAAGCCAATAATGCATATATTATTTCCTTTGAAGTCATCCCATAGGTCTCTATTGTTGTTTTCAGTATATCTTAATCTCTTTTTGAGATCTCTTACTTCTTTTTTAGTTGTCTCTAATTCATACTAAATTTTGCTAATTCTGTCTTTAGCTTCTTTTATTCTATTATCTCTCCCCTCTTCTGTTTTCTGGAGTTTATCTATTTGTTACCCTGTTCTGATACTGTTTTAGCTTGTTCAGCTAGTTGTGTTCTTAGCTCAGCTATTTCAGCTTTCAGCTCTCTAATAACCTTGAGATAATTAGTATTTTCTTCCAGAGTCTCATTTGTTGTTTCTGCATTTCTGATGACAATTCTTTCAAACTCTTTATTCACTCCTATGATTATTTCCTTAACTAGTGTTTGGATGTTCAGCTCATTATTTTGAAATTCAATCTTTGGGAGGCTTTTATCTATACTCTTCTCCTGGTTCATTTCTCCAGTATTTCTTCTTGTTGGTTTAACCATTCTATATAATATGTTATGAGGTCACTCTCTCAGTACTTTTCAAATTACGATCAGTCTTGCCTGGATTGACTTGTGTCTAAGTAAGGTAATTAAAGGGTTCATAGTTGAGGAAACTGAAAGTTGTTTCAAAATTATTTTAATCCCTGAGTTGTAGCACTGTGGTTTAAAAGTCTCTTTTGTTCTTTATCTTCCCTGTAGGCTATGGGAGCCTGAGGGCCTTTAAACTATAAGTAGGCTTCTTAGCTTAATCCCTCACTCCTGACCAAGAGTAAAGCAGGGTGGGGCAGACATAATCCAGTGGTTATGCAAAGAGACTCTCACAGTTCCACTACTAGGCCTCTGAGGTATACGTTTTCTCCTTGTTTCCTGGTTATTTCTCTGTCCCCTAGTGTCAGCACAGGGCCTCCCCACTGCTTCTCCAGCTTCTAAGGGCAGTAGCAATGGAGACTCATGGTTGTATTTGATGAGTCTTAGGGGAGACCTCTCCTATCTTCAGCCATCTTTTTGTTGGTGTAACAGACTGAGGTGGTGTCTCAACTGGTAAACTGCTGGACTGTCACCGGCCATTTAATCTCTCCCTAGGCTTCTCTGTGTCCATGAGCCACATGTGTTTGCAGTCACAGGTGATTTGGTGGATTCCTGAAGTCATTCTCGTCCTGTCTTACTACAGTCTCAGATGATCTCCTTTTATATTCCTAGATGACCTGAGAGAGGAGAGGAGAGCAACACAGCAACTGCTGCTCCATGGCATCACTTCTGGAAGTCTCGCTCTTGTTGTCTTTTTTAATTGTTGCTGTAGTTATTGTTGTTGTTGTTATTGATGTCATCATTGTTAGCTAGGACAGAGAGTAGAGAGGAGGGGAAGATGGGGGGGAGAGAAAGACACCTGAAGACCTGCCTCACTGCTTGTGAAGTGACTCTCCTGTAAGTGGGGAGTCAGGGGCCCAAACTGAGATCCTTGCACCAGTCCTTGCGCTTCATGCCGTGTGTACTTAACCTACTGGGCTACCAACAACTCAGTTTTTAAGGTGGCTCATCCTTTGATGTACTGACAATGATAACCAAATTACTGTGGGGCAGATAAAGTACTGGAAGCCTCTGGGGGTAGAGATATGAATGGCATGATTGTGAACTTGTTTTAAATAAGCAATGAATTGAGGACAGTTGCTGGCAGGAACAGGCACTCAGGCAGGTGTATAATAGGTGGCTAAGAACTGTGGTGAGTAGTCACTCAGAACTTTGGAATCTGTTATTGAGGATCTGGCTATGTTGGGTCATGTATTATTATTTTTTTAATCACTGAGTCCAATCCAGTATGATGCACTTATCACTTCTAATGGACTTTTTTTTTTCTTTTTCTTTCTTTCTTTTTTTTACATGATAGAGACATAGGGAAACAGAAAGAGTGGATAGGAAGAGAGGGAGAGAGAAAAAAAGACATCTGCAGTACTGATCTTGAAGCTTACTCCCTACAGGTGGGAAAAGTGGGTAAACCCTGTTTTTAAAACATAGTAATGTCTGTGCTCTTCTTGGTATGCTATTTCCCCATCACCTCTTTTTAAGATATAATAAAGAGTGGTTTGGGAGGTGGCACAGTGGATAAAGCATTGGACTCTCAAGCAGGAGGTCCCAAGTTCAATCCCCGCAGCACATGTACCAGAGTAATGTCTGTTTTTTTCTGTCTCTCTCTTTCTCTCCTCTTATCTTTCTTGTTAATAAATAAATAAAATATTTAAAAAAATAAGATATAATAAAGAAAGTCAGGAAAAAACTCCAGAGTAAGTTCAGTTGCCAACATTAATAGGTCTGTTATATGGGGAGTCGGGCTGTAGTGCAGCGGGCTAAGCACAGGTGGCGCAAAGCACAAGGACCGGCATAAGGATCCCTGTTCGAACCCCGGCTCCCCACCTGCAGGGGAGTCGCTTCACAGGCGGTGAAGCAGGTCTGCAGGTGTCTATCTTTCTCTCCTCCTCTCTGTCTTCCCCTCCCTCTCTCCATTTCTCTCTGTCCTATCCAACAACGACAACAACAATAATAACTACAATAATAAAACAACAAGGGCAACAAAAGGGAATCAATAAATAAAATAAATATTAGAAAAAAAATTAAAAAAAAATAGGTCTGTTATAGCACCATATTGGTAATAAAAACCCAAAATGTCTTTAAGTCATTTAACCATTTTTATCATTATGTTTACCTATAGTTATTGATATATACTAAATTGATATATACTAAATTAATTAATGTCTTGATGGACTCATTGGTGAATTTTTTTAAAAATTGTACGTAGGAACATTTATTTATTATTTTATACGAAAAAATATGGTTCAACCTAATATCTGACAGGGCCAATTCTGCACTTTGTCTTTTATTTTTATTGCATTTATTATAAATTACTAGCTATTTTCAATACTGCATTTAGTATATATTTTCCAGATTTCTCCTATCATGGACTACATTGTATCTCTTAAAAACTGAATATGTATTCAATCTGCATGTATGCACATTTAGCATAGAACACGTTAGCAAAAATGAGGAACTGGGTTCAAGCCCATAAACTCCATTTGCTGTGGGGAAACTCCACAAGTTATGGAGAAATACTATAGGTGTCTCTCTTTCTCTATCACATTTTCCTTCTCTGTTTACCTTTGCCTCTATCAAAAAATAAAGGAAAAGGAAAATCAGTAAATTCAGCTGACTGTGCTTGGACCAGACCACAACAATAATCTTTGTAGAAAGAAAATCAGAAATTTTATTTATTATTTAATTTTTTCTTGATTTTTTTTTAGTTATTATAAGGAAACATTGACAAAACCATAGGATAAGAGGGGTACAACTCCACACAATTTCCACTACCATAACTCCATATCCCATCCCTTCCCCTGGTAGCTTTACTATTCTTTAACCCTCTGGGAGTATGAATCCAAGGTCATTGTGGGATGCAGAAGGTGGAAGGTCTGGCTTCTGTAATTGCTTCCCCACTGAACATGGGCATTGACAGGTCAATCCCTACTCCCAGCCTGCCTCTCTCTTTCCCTATAGGGCAGGACTATGGGGAAGCAGAGCTCCAGGACACACTGGTGAGGTGTTCTCTCTAGGGAAGTCTGGTTGGCATCATGGTAGCATCTGGAACCTGGTGTCTGAAAAGGGAGTTAACATACAAAGCCAAACAAATTGTTGAACAATCATGAACCTAAAGGCTGGAATAGTGCAGATGAAGAGTTGGGAGGTCCTCTATTTTGTAGATAGTTAGTAGGCATATTTTAGTTACATTCCAAAGGGCCTGTGGCTATAATAGTTTTTTTTTTTTTTTCCCTGAGCCTGAAATCTTATATGCAGGTGGATCCAAGTTATTGTCTGGGGAAATGATGTCATGGCTGGAAAGGAACAGAATGCTGTATCAGGGAAGAGAGTAGCTCCCTAATATGGGAAAGGAGTATACATATTATTGACTGTAAACCCCATCAGTTTAATTTGGTCTGGGGCTTATTTTCAGCTTAGAAGCCTATGAGACCTCTGCATCCCTGTAGATCTGACCTCACATTCTGTGGTCGTCAGTAGGAACATTCCAAGCTGCCTCAATATCGAGCCATCTTCCTCAGGTGTAGCATAGAGTATGTTTTCCATCCTCCCTCTGGAGAATGGAACATTCTCTACCGTTTTTGACCCAAGTTGAGGGCAAGGTCCTATGGGGGGGGGGTCCACAAAGGGTTCTACTGTGTTGTTATTTATTCATTCATTGTTTTTAAAAAATAATTTTTGCATTATATTTATTTATGCATATGATATAAAGAGACAGAAATCAAGAGGGAAGGGGGTTATAGAAAGGAAGAGAGATGGAGAGACCCTTGCAACACTGCCTCACTATTCACAAAGCTTTCCCCTTAGGTGGAGACTAGGGGCTTGAATCTGGGTCTTTGTATATTGTAACATGTGCACTCAACCAGGTACCAGGTGGGCCACCACCTGACCCCTTCATAATTTATTTATTTATTTTTCCTAGATAGAGGCAGAGAGAAAGATAAAGAGGTCACAACACCAAAGCTTCCTTTAATGCAGTGGGGTTGAGTCTCAAGCTTGGATTGCTCAAGAGACAAAGGAGCAAACTATCTATGAGTTATGTCCCCAGTCCTTAAAATATTTTATTATTAGAAAGAAGGAGAGAGAGAGTATCAAAGCATAACTTGGGCACATGTGATGCTGAGGATCAAATTCAGGATCTCATGTTTTAGAGATTGCTTCCTTCAACATTGGCTTGTTGACTCCTGACCTGTAAGGTAATTGTGTAGATATGGTCTGGAAGGAGGGGGTGATTAATATTCATGTAAAGAGGGAAAAGTTCTTAGGAGTGTACATGACATAAAGAAAGACCATATGCATGAGAGAGAGAAAGAGAAAGAGAGAGAGAGAGAGAGAGACCCTGGCCACTATGTTAGTGGAATTTCATAATCCAGGACTGTGAGGAATAAATTGTGTTTTATGTACTTTATGTAGTCTGTTATGACAGTATGAAGCAATTAAATATCCCTGCCCATACCCTTTCCCCCAACTATTTTTTGTTTGTTATTTTTTATTGGGATCATATGAATGTCTAGATCAATTTAAGCAGAATTTAGATCTTTAAAATACTTACTCATCCTCTGTAATACGGTATAGTTTTCAATTTAATCAAGTTTTCTTTCATGTTGTTCATTAGGGCCCTAAAGCTCTATATATCAAGATGCACATATTTGTTCTAATTCATTTTTAGGGTTTCTTCTTTTCTAAATGTACATTTTTGTTAAGATTTTTGAATAGACTTCTTTCGTTATATCTTTTTTTTTAAAAAATAATCCAGTTCAAGTGATATATACATATGTGTAATGATATAACTCAAAGTTCATATAAAACCCACCAGCTCTTTACCTGTTACCTCCTTTTTAATGTAAACTACTCATGCCTTAATTAATTATGCCTCAGGGTTACTGCTGTGTCTGGGGGCCAGCACTACAAATCCACTGCTCCTGGTGCCCCCTCCTTTTTTCTCTCTTTGTTGTTGCTGTTATTGTTGTTGCTGCTGTTGTTGTTGGATAGGACAGAGAAAAACTGAGAGGAAGGGAAGAAAGAAGGAGAGAAGATAGATACCTGTAAACCTGCTTCACCACTTGTGAAGCTTTCCCCCCTGCAGGTGGGGTGCCTGGGGTTTGAACCGGGATCCTTGTGCTTTGTACTATGCGCTTAACTCAGGGTGCTACCACCAGGCTTCTCTCATACCTTATTTTATTTGATTTTGCATCTACCACTACTTCTACAAAGCCAATATACTGCTAGTTCTTGTATTTTTGGTTTTAAGTACTGTGAAGGTGGGGCTCCAGGACACGTTCGTGGAGTTCTCTGCCCAGGGAAGTCAGTTTGGCATAGCATCTGGAACCTGGTGGCTGAATAAAATGTAAGCTATAAAACATAAATTTTTGACTAATCATGAACCTAAAGGTAATAATATTGCAAATGAAGATTTGGGGTCTCTATTTTAGAAAAATCTAGTAAGTCTAATTTAGGTGTATTCCAAGAGGCCCATGACTTTGCAAGTTTTTACCTGAGCCTGACATCAAATATTAAGGTGAATCCAAGTTACTGTCCGGGGCTATGGTGTCACAGTTGGGAAAAGACTATAAAATTTGATGAGAGAAGAGAATAGCTCCCAAATATGGGAAAATATATAAATATTCTTAACTGTAAACCCCATAGACTTGATCTGGGGGCTATAGTCAGAACAGGAGCCTTTGTAACATCTGCATCCCTGTAGATCTGAGATCCCTTTCTGTGGTGATGGCTAGGAAGATTCTAGGCTGCACTAATTTAAGGTCCCATCTTCCTTGGATCACAGGTAGGGTATGTTATCTAACCTCCCTTCTGAGAATGGAACAGTCCCTACCATTGTTGATCCATATTTGTTGTAATTTTAACTTAAAAAGGAGTTTTGAGGCTGCTACAGTGCATAAAAGTATTCACAGCAGGCAACAGCTGAGAACAGGTTTAAACAATAGAAGGTTCTATTAGGGTGAAACAGATAAAAGGAAAAATAAGCAGTTATCATCAGGGGTTAAGAGTATGCTAGGTCCATAAAGTCTGAGTAAACTATTCTACCCTTTTGCTTTAAGGTATACAGTTACCCCTAACTTATGGATACAGGTGTACAAATGCCCTATCTTATGGGCCCTGGTCTATATCTAGGTTTTTTGGTTTTGTTAGGAAGCTCACCAAACAAAATGGAATTAAGGAGTCCTATGAGCTATGAAAGATCTCATCGGAGTAATGAAGCTGAAGGGTTGGCATTCCACACCTGATGTGTCTGGATACAGTATGAAGTGAAACATGCCATGGTAGTAGTGGTTGCATTGATTATATTGGCATCTGAAGATGCAGTAACAGAATTAATAGAATTAAGAGTGAATTAAGAGAAGCCTGCAGGATGGTAAGCCCCACCCTATAGGCTCCAGGACAGGGAGAAATATGAGCTTTATAGAGAATAGAGAAGGTTCCTACTGTCTCAGGGCTTAAGAAGTCAATAGATAGTTATTGCTATCACTAAATTATTTAGCAACTGGGTTAGCTTTGGAAATCCCATTGTTAGAATTTGCTGGATCACACCATACCTTGCCATAATTTGGCCTTTTTATACTATTTACATAAGCTATATCTTGTAAAGTAATGCTACTAGTTGTTTTTGTTCTCTGTGGCCTAAGCTTTTAGGAGATTTAATATTTCAAAGAACAAGTAATTACTAGAAATGTATTAACAGTTTGGGCCCATTGTTAAAATTAAATCTCATTACCAATTAGAAGTTTTAAGTGCTTAGATTGAAGGAACATATACTCAGAGCTATGGTCTATGCATCAAAAAGTTTGAGACATTCTATCCATTTTTCCCCCTTTCATATTAATTAAACAGTGATTTGTGAGACTATAAAATAATAGAAATATATATTAACACCATTCCCACCACCAAAGGTCTGTGTCCTTCCCATTCCCGCACCACCCACTGTCCAGTGAAAGTGACAATCTACCCTCACCCTCTGCCTAGAGATTTTTTACTTTAGTGTCCTACTCCAAACTCAGTCTGATTCTGCTTTTTATGTTCGTTCTCAAAATCTGTTTATTAGTGGGATCATTCCATACCCATATTTGTCTTTCTAGCTTACCTCATTTAACATAATTCCTTCTAGCTCCATCCAAGATGGGTCAGTGAAAGTGGGTTCATTGTTCTTCATAGCTGCATAGTATTCCATTGTGTATGTATACCACAGCTTTCTCAGCCATTCATCTTTTGTTAGGCACCTGGTTGGCTTCTAGGTGTTAGCTATTACAAATTGTGCTGCTATGAACACAAGTGTACAAATATCTTTTTGGTTGAGTTATTATGGAGTTCTTGGGATAAATCCCTAGGAGAGAAATTACTGGGTCATATGGGAAATCTATTTCTAGCCTTGTGAAGATTCTCCAGACTGCTCTACACAGAGACTAGACCAACTGACATTCCCATCAGCAGTGCAAAACTGACATTCCCATCAGACTCTGCAGCATTTGTTGCTGCTGTCCTTTTTGGTATATGCCATTCTCACAGGGGTGAGGTGGTATCTCAATGTTTTCTTTTGTTTTGCATTTCTCTGACAATCAGTGACCTGGAACAATTTTTCATGTGTTCATTAGTCTTTTGAATCTCTTCTGTAGTGTATATTCTGTTCATATCCTCTGCCCATTATTGGATGGGGCCATTTACATTTTTTTGTTGCTAAGTTTGGTGTGCTATTTATATATTATGGTTATTAGTCTTTTGTCTGATGTATAACATATGAAAATCTTCTCCCATTCTGTGAAGGGTCTCTTTGTTTGTGTGATGGTTTCTTTTTCCATTTGATGTAGTCCCATTGATTTGTTTTTGTTTTAGTCTTCCTTGCAATTGGGTTTGTATCATCAAAGATGATCTTGAGGTCCCCACTAATGTTGACCCACATTGAGGGCAAGGTCTTGTAGGGGCCCAAAAAGGGGTCCATTATTTTGTTTCTGATGGAGATGACCAGTGACAGTGGAGAGAGGGATTTGTTTGAGTTCTAGACCCATCATGTCTATGTAGAAATCTCAGGATTCCCTGACTAGGGCAGGCCCTGGATGATGGGGTGGCCTGGTAGTGGCCAAAAGAGCCATCATTAAAGTATGCCTATTTTTTTTTTTACAATTATGGGAGTCCCTTTTGATTTGATGATAATTTACTTTGGTGTACATGAACTTTTTAGCTTTATGTAACCTCATATTTTGGGTCTTGTCATGTTAGTGGTTTTTGTTTGCCTTACTCTTTGATTGAGCCTCCAAATACATCTCTGTTACCAATATTATGGAATGTTTTGCCCATTTTTCTCCTATGCATTTTAGTTTCAGATCCAAATATTTACCCTGGTTGAAACCCTTTTTCATGCAGGGCTCAATAGACATCTTGCCATTCTCTTCTGGCTTTTAGAGTTTGAGTGGAGAAGTCTGCTGATAATCTTATGGGTTTTCCCCTGTATGTGACTTTTTGTTTTTCTCTTGTAGCCTTTCGGATCCTTTCTTTGTCCTTACTTCTTTTCATTGTAACTATGATGTGTTTTGGTGTCTTCAGGTCTGGGTTAATTCTGTTTGGGACATCTGGACCTCTTGAATTTTAATGTCATTTCTGCTGTTCAGGTCTGGGAAGTTTTCTTCTATAATTTCCTCTAGAATGTTAACTTCCCCTTCCTCTATTTCTTCCTCTGGCTGGCCAATTATACAAATGTTACTCCTTTTGAGATCATCCCATATGTCTCTGTTTTTTTCAGTGTCTCTCAATCTCCTTTTGAGCTCTTTTACCTCTTTCTTAGTTTTCTCTAGCTCATCTGTCTGGCTAATTCTGTTTTCTGCATCTGTTAGTCTGCTTTCCCTTCCTTCAGCTTCTTTTTTCAGTTCAGCTATTTCAGCTTTCAGTTCCCTAATTACCTCGAGGTAGCTAGTATTTTCCTTGAGGGTCTCATCTATTGTTTCCGTAATTCTGGCAGCCCTTTCCTCCATAGTTGTCTTCATTTCTGTGATTAGTAAGTTTACTATTGCTTGCATACTTTTCTTATCTATGGTTACTTATGACTTGTTTGTAGTTTTTTCTGGGCTCCTGTCTTCATTCATTGTAGTAGCAGTTTTATTTGCTCTTGGTTTAACCATTCTTTTAATTGATGTGTTTTTTATTTTATGTTTTGTTATTTCTCAGTTGTGTTTTGGGTACAAGCCATGCTATACTAAATACCTTTATGACAAATGCAGTCACCAACCTCAGAAATTACAATAGTAACTGAAGCAAGGATTGCAACAGTTTAACCAATACCAGTTAGCCAAACATTTCTCCAGTCCAAGAAAAATAGCAACCAAATCCAAATGAAAAACATAGAGACAGGAAAAAAGGGATAGCAAGAATAGACAATTATGCAAATCTATTATCCATTGTAAATTCTAGGGGTAGCAAGGGGAGAAAGGGAAGTAGAGAAGAGACACACAGAGTCCACTCTAAGTCAGATTTCTTCCCCCAAATAATTCACAAACAAGTATCAGTGAATTCAGAAAGCAGAAGGAGGAAGGAAGAAAGGAAGGCAAGAATGAGAAAAAAAAGAAAGGAAAAAATAGTAGTGAAATGAAAGCTTTTTTTTTTTTAATTAGCTAGGAGAAGGGAGAAGGGGGAGAGTGGATAGAGGAGGTAGGTAGGGTGAAACAAGTTCTTCTCACAATGGATAGGACACCCAGTCACCTAGTAATGGCAAATAGACTAAAAGTTAATTTTGGTAAACCTATAGGAGGAGTGGAAAGGGACACACACATATATAATAGTAATAATATAATAAAACAGAGTAAAAACCCTAACAGTCAGTCTGTAGCTTGGATGGCTCCCAATTGGCTCAGGCAGCCTGAGCAAAGACAGCTAATTGAAAAAAAAAAAAGCAAAAAAAACAAAACCTCCTGGTACTCTTTCCCAGGCAGGGTGAGGCTCTGATTGGTCAGATATATTGTCCCTCCAATTGAGCTTGAAAAGAAAAAAAAAAAAAGAGCAAATGGAATCAGAAAGCAAAAGGATTGGAATCACATCCCTGGTGAGCCAAGAATCTTGGTAAAGAAAAAAGCTCAGTGGGGAGCCTGCTAGTAGCAGCTCTCCAACCCCTGTGGTCTGGTTATAGGGTGAGGGAGAGGGGTGTGCTTCAGAAATAATAAAAAAAAATTCCTTTCTTTTTTCTCTTTTTTCTAACCCAAATTGAGCTATAGTCACCTCCTTGGCGTCACAGTTAGGACCCCTTATTCACTCTCCTGCTTAAGGCCAGGTATCTTACCCTTTCCAGCACTTGTTGTTGGAGCTCATGCCAGCAGCTGCCTCCAATTTGTCATCTTGGCTCCGCCCCATAAATAAACATTTAGAAAAAAAGATTATCCTTGAGCTTTTGGATTCACTTAAGCTGTTTTCAAACAGTCTCATCCTTTAGGTTCTCATTTTTAAGATTAGGTGGGGGACTGGGTAAATAGCCTAATGGTTATGCAAAAGACTTACATACCTGAAACTCTTGAGTTTTTAGTTTAATCCCTCGCTTTACTATAAACCAGAGATAATACCAGTACTCTTGTATCTCTCTATTTCTATGTTTCATTACAAGACCTTAAAACTACCACCCAACTCCCTGTTTGGTAGCCATTTTTAAAAGTTCTGTTGTTTTAGTTTTAGTCATCTATAGTCTACATCTGAATGAAGTCAACTGGTAGTTAACCTTTACCTCTTATTAACTTACTTAGCATAATCATCTTCAGCTTCATGCAGTTTGTACCAAATAATACAAACTCATCTTTTTTTAAATTATAGACTAGTATATTCCATTGAATATATATTTCATAACTCCAACAAATCATCTGTCAGTTCTAAAAACAGTTTAGCACTGCATGGACATTATGCACTATTTCCTGTGACCCTTTCCTCAAATCTGATTTGGGTTAATTTTTTCACATACATCCTCTGAATAGCTAATGAGGACACCTAAGTATCCATAGTTCTCCCTCTGGGAAACTTTCTATTTGTTTGGCCTGTCTTTTGAAGTCTAGTTGACTTGTTAACTTCAGTTTATATCTTAAACTTAAGAGGTTCTGAAAGATATTGATATTATCTTCCTCCCCTGTCTGGAGAGACTTTTAGTATGCTGAGGCTATTATGAGGATTGCTACATTTATTTCCCATCTCTAGAAGATATTTTTTCTCTGTTACAAGTTACAGTGTTTTGTAAACCACTTGGTTAAGTGCACACAAGGAGTAAGGTTCAAGGCCTCAGCCACCACCTTCAGAAAGAAACCTCATGAGTGGTAAAGTAGTTCTGTAGATGTCTTTCTCTCACCTTCTCTGCCTCCCCCTTCTATCTCAGTTTCTTTCTGTCTCCAGTAAATGTACAGATAAATAAAATGTTCAAAAACCATCAGACTTCTAAATATATGTGCAAAGCCCATTCATATTGAACAATGATTTGTACACATTCTTTTATTTATTTTCCAACCAACCTGTCCCATTCATGGCCATGAGTGGTCAAAGGTCAAGGTGCAAGGAAGGAACTAGATCTGTGAAAGCTGCCTTTTTATCTGAGTTTACTGATGTACTCTATATCAAACTACACAGACACCCACTCAGTCATACTCATGTTGGGATTATTTTTACCTGGCCATTAACTTATTAGGTACATCTTTGGGATGTGAGAGGATAATGGATTATCAGGAGAAAATAGGTGTAGACATGGGGGAAGATACAAACTCCATATGTTTAATGGCTCTGGCTGGTGATTTGTTTTCTTGTTTGCTTGTTTTGTTTTGTTATTTGAAAAAGGACATGCCATTATTCAAGATTTTTTTTTTATTAATTCAACTGATAGTGCCACTACAAAATCATCTCCTGCAGGAAAAAAAAAAGTTCATAAGCAGTCTCCCCGATAGAGTTTATTTATGCCTTTCTTCTTTTCCACTTAGTCTCATCTTATGGTCTTAGAACTAGGATGGAACTGACAAATGTGAGAATGAACAGCTATTGAGAATCTATGGTGTAGATTCTCAAAAATCTAACACAGAAACTGTGTTAGATTTTTAAGCTGCCTCGTTATTTAACTTTCAAATCTTAATTTCATCAATCATAATGTCAACCACTCAGTAGACTCATAAAGACAATTTAAATTTTATAAAGTTAGATTGGGGAATAGTATAAATGTTCTGAAAAAGTCTTTCTTGGCTGAGGCTCCAAGGTCTCAGAACCACCATAATCCAGAGTTGAGCAGTGTTCTGGTAGAAAAAAAATATTATAAAGTATCTTGAACAGTATCTGTACTGTATTTATTTAATTAGCTTTATCTATTATTGCTGTCATCATAAAAACAATTTTAAAGGAATAATTACCTTCATCATTTCCATTTTAATAGATAAGATTGTATGTAAATAAGACAATGGATAGAGATAATGTTAGAGATTCCACTATGACAGGTATATCTCTATGTCAGTTCACTCATTTATTCATTAAAAGTATATTAAGGACTCATATACTAGGCAAATATAAGTTTCTCTTTTCATTGCCATAAGAAACAGATGAGTACATTTATCACTGCAGTGCAATACTCTAGTGGAATTGATAAATGTATATATGAAAAAGACTGATTTTATATGTTAAGGTGCATGCATAGAACTATCACTTAAATGCTTTACTGGTGGAAGATCTTAAGGGATACTAGTATTTGCCCAGTGGAGAGGATGGGGAGAAGTGCATTTTTAGCTGAAGGAGTAGCGTAAAGCAAGCTCAAGAAGCACAAAGTTTCCAGAAGGTCAGTATGTGTAGAATGTAACAGTGGGGCTTGGATTGAGTCTAGAATAAACAATTCTTGATGCCACAAAGGAATTCAAATTTTATTTCTTTGGTATGGGTATCTATCAGAGAATTTTGAACTGGAAAGTACCGAACCAATGTTGCAACAATTTTTTAAAAATCAAAAAAATGTAATTTAACACATTCCCATGGTAACAAGTCAAGCAGCACATATTTAGGAATAAGTGACTCTTTTTCTTTTATTTTCTCTTTTAAAATTCTTATTTATTTTTATTATTGGTTAGAGACAGAGAGAAACTAAGAGTGGGGGACCAGGTGGTGGCACATCTGGTTGAACGCACATGTTACAGTGTGCAAAGCCCTTGGTCCCCACCTGCAAGGGGAAAACTGCAAGTGGGGAAGAGGAAATAGAGGGAAAGAGACAGAGCAGCTATGCTTCACTAATTATGAAGCTTTCCCCTTGCAGGAGGGGAAAAGGGCCTTGAACCTGGGTCCTAGAGCACTGTAATGTGTGCACTTAGCCAGGAGAGCCACAACCTCTCCCCCGCCTTTTTAATGATTCTCATTTTATTTGGACCAACTACTCCATTGCTGACATAAACAATGAAACTCTAAGTTTAGGAATTCACTTTAAAGATATGTAGGATTTCAATGAATTTTGAAAGTCTTTATTTTTATTTTCTTTGATTTATTTTATGATGATGATAATGTTGATGTTTCAAATTTTTTCTTCAAATCATTTTATTAGGAGGATAATGACATCCTACACAGTTGTTGACACAGTGGTGCAATTTCTCATCTCTCTGTGATAGGTGTCTGCAAGGGATTCAGCCACTCATATAGGTATTCAGTAGAATTTTTCATGCTGGATTCTGTCCAGGTGGATTCATTTCCAGATAAAGAACACAATATGAATATTTTGGGTCTAGAATGAGAAATTCCCAACAAGCAAGTGCTACTTCAAACTTGCAGAAACTGGGCATATATTCCCCAAGCTCCTGCATGCAAAGAGGCTGAATTTGTAGCCCCAGAAGTTGATCACTGTAGTGACACTAAGGTTTGTTTTTCTTATAAACACCCTTTAAACTCTTTTTAAAAATCCATATCTGGGACTGGGCTGTGGTGCACTCAGAAAAGTGTCCATATTACTATGCCCAAGGAAATGGGTTCAAGCCCTTTGTCTTTGCCTTTTATAGGTAGAAGTAGGTTAATGAGTGGTGAAGCAGTATTGTAGCTCTCTTTTCTCTCCATATCTCAACCTCTCTCTCTAATGCTCTATGTGATTATGATGCTATCGTATTAAAAATAGTATATAAAGAAATTCGCCACTAGGAACAAGGAGTCATTACCAGCACTGAGACTCTGGTGGCAAATAAATAAATAGTTATAAGTCAAATATAAAACTTCTCTATGAATTGTAAAATGGAAAGAATTTTTCATGGTCAGGCATTGGTGCACCTGTTTAAGCACAAACAGCACAGTGCACAAGGACCTATGTTCAAGTCTCTGATCTTCATCTGCAGGTGTATCTCTTCAGAAGCAGTGAAGCAGGTTCATAGGAGTCTTTCTCTCTCTCTGCTCTCAATTTCTTTCTGCCCTATCCAACATCATCAGCAGCATCAGCAAAACAAGGGCAACAGAATGGAAAACATAGCTTCCAGAAGCAGTGAGTTCCTAGTGTAGACACCATGCCCCAGCAAAATCCCTGTAGGCAAAAAAAAAAAAAAAAAAAAAAAGAGTTTGATATGAATATAGGAACATCTATTCAGGTAGTTTTGATTGTGTGGTCTGGGAAAAATTTGACTGGGGCATAATTTCAAGTGTGGTGGGTACAGAAAAAAAGGAAGAACCAAAGTTATAAATGATAAGGAATTGGAGGCAAGAGAGAGATGACATAAATGATTACTGCCCATTGATGTGAGACATGGCTGCCTGGATTTGTAGCAAATCATGAGTCAGTAAATGGGGTTAAGATTTGGACAATTTGAATGTGTAGCATTAATTGAGTTATTCTGGTTATGATGTCTGTAGAGAGGAATTTTTCAGGAGGGATATCCAGAGGTGGGGAATGGGTTTGTGTATGACCAATATATGGCTTTTGAAGACAGAATGTGTTGTGTTGGGCATCCCAGAGATAACAGTATGGGTCAATGATTCTCTAGATGGATGTGTAGAACTCAGAAAAACTGTTCTACCCATGGTTATTGTTTATTATAGTTTATGGGAGAGATGAAAATCAGCAAAGGCAAAATCTGTGAGGAGAGAATTCAGGCATGAGTTTCAAGTGGCCCTCTCCAGTGAATTTACACAGAAAGCACCTACCCCGGCAAAAATGTGTGACAACATTTGCAGAGGACTGACAACTAGAAAATCTCACCAGAGCCATAACATCATTAACATAGGAATCAAGGCCCAAATGAGTGACTTGAACTTCTTTGTCTCCTTTCTAGTGATCTAACTGATAGTGCATGAGCCAAGACCCCCCTTTATAAATCACATTGTTAATGTGAACTATCAGTGTCTCAGATAAACAGATACTGTCATTAAATAGGATGCCCTCAGTCTTGGAAATGATTTTCCAGGAGCTGAGAAGTGACTCACAAGGTAAAGCGCACACATTATCATGCCCTAGGATCTAAGTTTGAGCCGTGAGTTCTCACATGAAAGCTCTTGCTCAGGGAGTGGGGTGGTGGGTTCACAAACAGTTGAATGGTACTTGGTGTATCTCTTTCACTGTGTGTCCTTCTTTATCTTTTTGTCTCTCATCCTCTATCTAAAGTGCAAAATAAAGTGATTTCCAGGACTGGTGGAGTCCATCAAGGCTGAACCCCAGAAATAACCCTGTGAGACAAAGAGAAAGAGGAGAGTGAAACAGGAAGGGAGACAGAGAGAGAGAAAGGAAAGAGGAGAGAGAGAGAGAGAGAGAGAGAGAGAGAGAGAGAGAGAGAGAGAGAGACTCTTTCCCTGGACATATATAAGGGCAAGATTTTAGAGTTTCAATACTCTAGACCTTCTGAGTATACCCTTTACTACAGACTTGGGAACTACTAAAGAAACTTGAATTATTACATGAGATGAAGAGAAAAGAGGGTCATGAGAAGATATGTGGTATATAGAACATTATAACTCCTTAGAGTAATCAGAGAAATTGGGTCTTATAATAGGATCTTGGGGGAATGATGTAGAAGTCAAAGTACAGTCTACATGAAATGTCATCCCATAGTCAAGTAGACAGGAGCTACCAAGAAAATCATAACAGTGTGACAGGGAGTTCAGGTAAAAGGTTGTCTGAAAACCAGACCTACTGGATTTAGAAATTAAGGGGCTAGTGACATTTTATTTTATTTTTAACACACTTTTTCATTGCAATGGGAAGAGTGGAAGCCTGATTGTCAGGAAATGTTAGGAGAAGGAGACTTCAGATGAAAGAGACAAGAAATACAGACACATATTTTAAGTTGCTTAAATACGAAGTAGAGTGATAAAGTGGCAGCTAGAAGGGAATAGAAAGATCAAAATGTATTTGTTTAACCATGGGAAGCATGGGAAAGACATAAGTCTGTTTACAGATTGTTGGAAAGAAGTTGAAATTGTGAGTGAGTGTGAAAGAAAAAGGGAAAGAAATGACCTGAAAAAAATCAGTCTGTGTGGAGAGAGGGCATGTCTAGCATATTGAGCAGAATGGGTAAGAAGAACCATTTGAGAGAAAAAGAGAGGGGAAATGATTGGCAAAGCTAAGGCACTTGAGGAAGTAGATCACCACCAAGTTCAGCAGGAAAGGGGAGTTTAGAGTTGGAATGCCATGAAGTATGATTATAGGGGTAAGAGAAAGAGAATAATAATATAAAATTTACATATTATAAAAGAATATAAAAGTATAGATTATGATAAAGGAGCTGTTGAGAGTTTAATTAAGTAACTCCCTGGTTTTACTTCCTGCTATCTATTTTCTTTGGTCAAAGGGATTTAAAGAGGTATTTAACTGAGATACTGTCTGAGCACATGTCCTAGAGAACAGCTTCAAATAACTAGCAATATAGATTCCTGGTAGGATTTTCCCAATACTCCTTGTGGTTTGGAATCATATAGTCTCCCTGACATCTCAGTGTTTATATTTTTTATATGTTTCTCAGCTATGATGCTATAGATATCACTAAAATCTCTCTCTCTCTCTTTCTCTCTCTCATTTTCTCTTTTCTCATTCTTGTTTGATTTTACCATTATGAGTCTGGCCTGGCAAACCCAAAATGCACCAAGCCATGGACTTTAGTAAAGATAATTTTTCTAGATCTTGTTGCTCTTTTTCTGCATCCTGCCTTGACTTCCCCATATTATTTCCTGAAGCATTCTGTGTACTTCTTTCAGAATTTATGGGTAATAAATGCTTCAGATTTCCAAGTGGTCTGTTGTTGAGCTGATGCTGACCATATGTCATCCCAAGCTCCACTTAACAAGCATTAACTTAACAGAATTATAACAAGAATGCTAAATACAATTTGGGAGGTTCTGAGTTATGACCTCTAAAAGTTTATGATTTGATCTAGAACTAGTTAGTTAAGTGAAAGTCTAGGAGTTTAACAATTAAGAGTTAGGATGTGTGATTCACAGAGCTATCTCTTGTTTGGAAGGAACTCTTATGCTGGTAATGGGTCACCATGCACAGAAATACACATGTTACAGAAGTTTTACACAGTAATCACTGGTCTAAGAGTTCAGATTCTAATTTGTTTATTTGTTTGTTTTCCTTCAGGCAAAAAAAAGGTATTTTTAGGTACATATGTGTTATGGCACTATTCTCCTGACATCTAACTTTTTTTTAACTCTTTTTTTTTGTCTTTCCATTTTTGTTGTTGTTATTGTTTTTTTCCTTCCTTAGAGCTGAAGCACAAATATTTCTCTGACATTTGAAGCAATGACCCGAAGATGCAGAGTTGTTATGAAAAAAGACTGGCTTGCTTTTCACACATGATTTTTCTTTTTTAACTTTACAATGGAAGGGAAGTATTTGTCAAATATCAAGACTTCTGCACAGCACAGACTGTCATCTACAATGAGAGAAGGCATTTTGGCCTGCTTTTCCGAGTCTCAGAAAAGAAAGAACTGAGCATTGAGTATCAGTCCTTGGAAGATTTCTTTGTTTACTGTTGGTGAACCCTGGGCAAGAGTTACAAACTTTTTGTGAGAGGCCCAGGCTGGGCTACTTGGGCCAACTCCCCACAGTCACTAAGATGATTTAAGATAGTATTAGGAAAGAGACTTATAGTTGCCAATTCTCAGGTTAAAATTCAAACAAGATTCGAAGGAGAAAGAACTTGGAAGCAAATATGCCTGGCTCTTTGAGGAACAAATGCCAGTTCATTACAGTCAAGCTCTGAGAACATTTTGAAGGTTTCATTGTTGATCAGGACTGACTCTATGAAAAGAAATTTTCTTGTGACAATCCAGATGTTGCTACCACAGTCTCAGCCTTGGAAAGGAGACATGAAGCTCAAACATGGAATGAAGAATAGAGTCCATAGGGCAGGGGGTAGATAGCATAATGACTATGCAAAGGATTCTCTTGCCTAAGGCTCCAAAATCCCAGGTTCAATATCTCCCCACACTGCCACCATAAGCCAGAGCTCAGTGCTCTGAATATATATATATGGAGAGAGAGAGAGAGAGACCCACACAGTATGAAATTGCACTTGGGATTCTGTTTACCAGCTTGTTGCCTTCCTGCTCAATCCAGAGGCTTGGGCTAGCCCAGGAAGTGGCCATTTGAGTACCACCTAACAATGGTGTTTGTACAAATCAGGGTCCCTTTTGTACCTCCTCTCTACAGGCTCCCCAGGCAGCCACCTCTCTGTCTCTTGTTCTGGTGGGGACATCCTCTTCCTTTCCTTTGAGAATACAGTGCTCCTGAGTTCCTAAATGGCAAGATGCTTCATCAATATCATCTTTTCTTTGAGTCTTTATCCTTGGTATTCCAGCATATCATTTCAAACAAACAAACAAACAAAAAATCAGTAGCAGGTCTGAAAAAGTTTTGAGGGCACTCCTTGGTGCAAAAACCTAACACTGGTGCTTGGAGTACAGCTGGGGGGGGGGGGGCTTACAGTCTGATTCAAACTGTAGAGACATGTTTTGATCTTTAAGCTTCAGACCTGACCCAGCACCTTTGGCTTTGTATGGCTCCAGACAGGCGGGGTTTGTGTTCATCAGGGCCTCCCAGGGCAGCAGAGAAAATGTCCCAGTATCTTTTCCCACCCTCTAAAAAACAGGGACTTTGACTTCAACGGGTGTTCCAGGCTCTTCTTGTTTCAGCAAGAGGATCCTGTGTGTTTGATCTAAATCAGGTCTCCTGCTGGAAAGACCCAAACAAACTAAGTCAAAACAGCATTAACAGGAAACTTGTCTCTACAGCTAAGAATGCAACCAAAATAACTTTGTCTTCAATTCTGACAGCAGCATCATTTGGGGAAGGTAATTACCTGAGAGAAAAAAAGGGGGGGGGGGACTTTGCCCCCAAATGTTCTGACCTGCAGGGTCTAGCAGAGTGCAAACAGCTTAGAATAGCTGGGTCATCAGAGTCACTATGGCAGAGACTAAGGAAGCACACCGGAACACAGAAAATTGAAAATTTCTTATTTATTTATTTTATTGCCACCAGATTTGTCACTGGGGCTGAGTGTCTGCATGAACCCACTCCTCCTGGAAGCTGTTTCTTGTTTTAAATTAAATAAAGTAATAAAAGAAAGGCAAGGCCATTACGTAATGATTAGAGGATCAATCAACCAAGAAGATTTAACAATTACTAACATCTGTGCACCCAATATGGGACCATCTAAATACATTAAATACCTAATGAAAGAACTACATGAATACATCATTAGTAATAAAATAATAGTGGGAGACTTCAACACCCAACTCTCACACTTAGACAGATCAACGAAACAGTGAACCAACAATGAAACAAGAGAATTAAATGAAGAAATGTACAGACTAGATCTGCTGGATATTTTCAGAGTTCTTTACCCAAAACACTGGAATACATATTATTTTCAAATCCACACAGCACATCCTCAAGGATAGAACACATGTTAGGCCACAAAGACAGTATCAGCAAATTCAAGAACACTGAAATCATCCCACATATTTTCTCAGACCACAGCAGAGTAAAGCTAGCATCCAACAACAAACAGAAAATTACTAAAAATCACAGAATTTGGAAATTCAACAACATGCTACTTAAGAACTGCTGGGTCAGAGAGGCACTGAAGCAAGAAATTCAAATGTTCCTTGAAACAAATGAAAATGAAGACACAAGCTATCAAAATACTTGGGACACAGCTAAAGCAGTACTGAGAGGGAAACTCACAGCCATATAACCACACAATTAGAGAACAAGAAAAAGCACAAATAAATGACCTTACAATACACCTAAAGAATTTAGATAAAGAGGAACAAAGGAACCTTAAAGCAACCAGAAGGACAGAAATCACTAAAACTAGAGCAGAAATAAACAACATCAAAAATAGGAGAATGATTCAAAAGATCAATGAAGCCAAATGTTGGTTCTCTGAAAAATTAAACAAGATTGACAAACCAATGCTAGACTCACTAAAAAAAAGGAGAAGATTCAAATCAATAGAATCGTAAATGATAGAAGAGTCATCACAACTGATACCACAGAAATCAAAAAAACCATGAAAAACTTTTATGAAGAACTATACACCACCAAGCTAGAGAATCTGGAAGAAATGGAAGAATTCCTAGAAGCATATGCCCTTCCAAAACTGAACCAAGAAGAACTACAAAACCTAATTGCACCAATCACAGACAAAGAAATTGAAACCGTTATTAAGAATCTCCCCAACAACAAAAGTCCTGGACTAGATGGCTTCACAAATTACTTCTAAAAACCTTCAGGAAACAGTTAATACCCATACTTCTACAGCTCTTCCACAAGATCGAAGACACAGGAACACTCCCTTCCACCTTCTATGAAGCCAACATCACCCTGATACCAAAAGCAGATAGGGACAGAATAAAAAAGGAAAACTACAGACCAATATCTCTGATGAACATAGATGCCAAAATGCTGAACAAGATCCTGGCCAAATAGATATAGCAGTATATCAAAAAGAATGTTCATCATGACCAAATGGGATTTATCCCAGGAATGCAAGGCTGGTTGAGCATATGTAAGTCAAATGATATCATTCACCACATCAATAAAAGCAAAACCAAAACCACATGATTATCTCAATAGATGCAGAGAAGGCCACTGGCAAAATCCAACACCCATTCATGCTCAAAAACTGCAAAAACTTGGAATAGATGGGAAATCCCTCAAAATAGTGGAGTCTATATATAGCACACCTACAACCAACATCGTACTCACTGGACAGAAGCTGAAAGCATTCCCCCTCAGATCAGGGATGAGACAGGAATGACCATTATCAGTATTACTCTTCAACATAGTATTGGAAGTTCTTGCCATAGCAATCAGGCAAGTGAAAGAAATCAAAGGAATGCAGATTGGAAGGGAAGAAGTCAAGCTCTCACTATTTGCAGATGATATGACAGTATATATAGAAAAACCTAAAGAATCCAGCAGAAAACTACTGGAAGTTATTAGCCAATACAGCAAGGTGTCAGGCTGCAAAATCAATGTACAAAAATCAGTGGCATTTCTTTATTTAGACACTAAATCCAAGAAGAGGACATCCAGAATTTACTTCCATCCTCTGTTGCAGCAAAATCAATTAAATACCTAGGAATAAAACTGAAGTGAAAGACTTGTATCCTGAAAACTATGAGTCACTATTCAAGGAAATAGAAACTGATACCAAGAAATTGAAACACATCCCATGCTCATGAATTGTAAGAATAAATAATATCAAAATGAATATTCTTCCTAGAGCCCTATGCAAATTTAATGTGATACCCATCGAAGTCCCACCAAGCTTCTTTAAGAGAATAGAACAAACACTACAATCATTTATCTGGAACCAGAAAATACCTAGAATTGCCAAAACCATCTTGAGAAAAAGAAACAGAAATGGAGGCATCACACTTCCAGATCTCAAACTATAATATAAGGCCATCATCAATAAAAAACATCCTAGAACTAGAACAAAAATAGGCACACAGACCAGTGGAACAGAATTGAAAGCCCAGAACTAAACTCCCAAACCTATGGGCATCTAATCTTTAAGGGGACCCAAAGTATTAAATGGAGAAAGGAGGCTCTTTTCAATAGAGGTGCTGGGAAAACTGGGTTGAAACATGCAGAAGAATGAAACTGAACCATCTTATCTCACCAGAAACAAAAACCAACTCCAGATGGATCAAGAACCTGGATGTTAGATCAGATACTATCAAATACATAGAGGAAAACATTGGTGGAACACTTTCCCACCTGAACCTCAAGGACATCTTTGATGATAGAAACTCAACTGTAAGGAAGAGTACAGCAGAAATAAATCAAATGGAACTTCATCAAATAGAAAAGCTTCTGAACATCCAAAGAAACTATCACAGAAACAATGGGACCCCTCATATAATGGGAGTAGATCTTTACATGCCATACATCAGACAGGAAACTAACAACCAAAATATACAAAGATCTCAGCAAACTTAGCAATATAAAAGCAAAGGACTTCATCCAAAAATGAGCAGTGGATATGAACAGAATATTCATTACAAAATATATCGGAAAAGCTAACAAACACATGAAAAATTGCTCCAGTTCACTGATTATCAGAGAAATGCAAAAAAGGACAACATTGAGATACCACCCCACCCCAGTGACAATGGCATACATCAAAAAGGACAGCAGCAACAAATGCTGGAGAGGCTGTGGGGATAAAGGAAACTTACTGCACTGCTGGTGGGAAATGTCAATTGACCTAACATCTGTGGAGAGCAGTCTGGGGAACTCTCACAAGTCTAGAGATGGACCTCCCATATGATCCAGTAATTCCTTTCCTAGGGATATGACCAAAGGATTCCATAACACCCAACCAAAAAGATATATGTGCACCTATGTTCATAGCAGCACAATTCTTAATAGATAAAACCTGGAAGCAAACCAGGTTCCCAACAACAGATGAGTGGCTGAGAAAGCTGTGGCATATATACACAATGGAATACTACACAGCCAATAAGAACCCACCTTCACTGACCCATCTTGGATGGAACTAGAAGGAATTATTTTAAGTGAGCTATGTCAGAAAGATAAAGACTAGTATGGGATGATCCCACTCATAAACAGAAGTTGAGAAACAAGAACAGAAAGGGAAAGTCAAAGCAGGATTTGACTGAATTTTGAGTAGAGCACCAAAGTAAAAACCCTGGGTTGAGGGTGAAGGTGAGGGTGGATGTTCTACTTCATGTTGGGGGGGTGATGGGATGGGACACAGTCTTTTGGTAGTGAGAATGGTGTTTATGTACATTCCTATCAAGTAGTAGTCATATAAATCACTAATTAATATGAGAAGGTAAAATTGATTAATGTCTCAAACTTTTTAATGCAAAGACCATAGGCTGAGTCTTAGATACGTAGACTCTCTTAAAAGCTTAGACCAGGTAGAACATAAGCAACCAGTGGCACAGATACATACAAATAATTTCAAAGGACATAAATTATGGTGATGTTGTGTATGATACAGCAATCCTAAGAAAGGGATATTTCAAAGTTAACCCAATTGCCAAATAATTTGATTATAGCAATAACTATTTATTGCCTTCTTAAACTGTAAGACAGCTGGAACCTCCCACTTCCTCTATAGAGCCTATATTTCCACAGGTCCTGTAACCTCTAGGGTGGGGCTCACTTTCCTGCATGCATCTCGCAATCCATACCTAATGGTACTTTTTTCTGCCTGTCCCAACCTAATCAGTGTAAGGAGTAACACCTCAGCATACTTCACTTCAGAGATGGCAGGCATGGAATGTCAACCCTTCAGACTCATTACTAAGGTGAGACTTCTCCTTTCATAGGATTCTCTAATTCCATTCCAGGTGGTTCACTTCTTAACAAAGTACTAAAACCTAGATATAGACCAACTTCCATGAGATAGAGCATATATTCACATGGATCCTTAAATAGGGGAAAATATATACCTGAAAGCAAAAGCACACAATAATCTCCAGTGAGTCAGTATAAAGCTCATAATGAAATAGTGTCTACTTAGACTTAGATACTCTCCTCACCAACTTCCAATTACAGTTCCCTCACTCACTCCAAATCTAACCTTATCAAAGCAAAGACTGCAAAAGCTGAATAAGGGCAATAGACTGGCATACTTTAATGATGACTCTTTGGTCACTATCAGGCCACCCCATCACCTACTGCCCTATTCAGGGAGTCCTGAGATTCCCAAACAGACATGATGGGCCTAGACCACAAATAAGTCCCTCTCTATCAGGAACATTGGCCATTTCTATCAAGAACAATACAATAGACCCCTTTGTGGGTCCTCATAGGACCTTGCCCTCAGTGTGGATCAACAACGGTAGAGAATGTTCCATATTCATAAGGGAGGCTGGACTACATACTCTATGCTACACCTGAGGAAGATTGGCAGGCTACCCTGAGGGTGTTTCTTCCTGGGCACATACTTTCTGTATTGGAGAGGACTTTGCCAGAGCCAACCTAGGCTGCTGCCTACTCAGCGACACAGGAGAGGAACCAGGAACTCTCATGGCTGAGTGGGAATGCAATGCAATCTACTTTTATTGATCTGCATTTTTATATCTTTGGTTGAAGGAGTGGCAGATGGGAACAGGAATTACGTAGGAGAGTGAGTGGAGAGAGTAAGCTTCCATCTAACCAGTGGGGATTAAACCAAATCTCAGACAAAACAATGATTATGTAAATAGACCACAGTGTTAAACAGTGCAGGGGGTCTGGCGTAATAGCCAACAGAAGATGGGTCCTGATATTGGGGCAGCTTGGAATATTCCAGCTCATGACTACAGAATGTGAGCTCAGATCTTCAGGGATGCAAAAGTCACATAGGCTCCTAAGCTGAATATGACCCCCAGGTCACAACAAATCGATGGGGTTTACAGTCAACAATATTTATACACCTTCCCCAGATTTAGGAGCTACTCTCTTCCCTGATACAGTTTTCTGGTCCTTTTTTCAGCTATGACATCATCTCCCCAGATAATAACTTGGATCCACCTGCATATCAGATTTCAGTCTTAAGGGGAAAAGAAGAAAAAAAAAACCTATTATAGCCACAAGCCCTTTGGAATATAACTAAAATATGCCTACTAGCTATCTCCAAAATGAAGACCCCCCAAACTCTTTATCTGCACTACTCCAGTCTTTAGGTTCATGATTAGTCAACAACTTGTTTGGCTTTATATGTTAGCTCTCTTTTCAGCCACCAGGTTCCAGATGCTAGCATGATGCCAACCAGACTTCCCTGGACAGACAACCCTACTAATATGTCCTGGAGCCCAATTTGTCAGATTCCAGCCCTATAGGGAAAGAAAGAGGCAGGCTGGGAGTACGGATCAACCTGTCACAGTCCATGTTTAGCGGGAAGCAATTATAGAAACCAGAGCTTCCACCTTCTGCATCCCACAATGACCTTGGATCCATACTCCCATAGGGTTAAAGAATAGGAAAACTATCAAGGGAGAGGATGAGATCTGGAGTTCTGATGGTGGGAACTGTTTGGAGTTGTACCCCTCTTATACTATGGTTTTGTTAGTGTTTCCTTTTTATAAATAAAATAATAATAATAATAATAATAATAATTTAAAAATGTCTAGGTGACTCATAGTACAAGCCTCATAAGATACTAAGGTTAATATCTCATCTTGCACCACTTCTTGAGGGGAAGTGTTCTGAGGATATCTATTTAAAAATTGTCCAATTGTAGGGCAGGGTTAGATAGTATAATGGTTATGCAAAGAGACTCTCAGGCCTGAGGCTCTAAAGTCCCAGGTTCAATCCCCTGCACCACCATAAGCCAGAGCTGAGCAGTGCTCTGGTAAAAAAAAAAAAAAAAAAAAAAAAAATGTCCAATTACACATACTTCTCTTTTGCATTGTTCTCTGCTTTAATTTAAATGTTTCCAGAAGACCCCCTATTTTGTTCTTCATAAACTTAGATTTTTTTTTTTTTTTGGTTTTTCCATGGATGATATTTACAGTTGTGTTCACTACTTCAGCTTTTTCGTTTCATAATTTCTTAAAACAGAAGGGAAAATGTTGATTTTTCTTTTTTTATTATCTTTATTTAGTGAATAGAGACAGCCAGAATTTGAGCAGAAGGGGGAGATTGAGAGAGAGCAAGAGAAACACTTGCAGGACTGCTTCAGCACTTATAAAGCTTCCCCCCTGCAGGTGGGAAAGGGGGCTTAAAGCCAGGTCCTTGTGCATTGTAACATGTGTGTTCAACCAGATGCATTACCACCCAATCCCCAAACTTTGATTGTTCTGCTTCCTAAATATTCACATTGTCTATATAATTATATACTGTATAGCACCTATATATAACTAGATTAATTATTTGAGCAAATATTATAATCCACTTGATTTAAAATTATTTATTTATTTTGGATAAAGACAAAGAGAAGTAGATATTTTCAGATATCTGCAAATTGTTTTCAACAGAGGCTGTACCAATTTGTCTCCTCCTCAACAATGTGTAATGTTTTTAAGGAGATTTAGCTGTTTACTGGAAAGATTTCTTCAGTCTTCAGAGATAAATTAAAGGCAAGACTCCCTTGACTTTGAGTGGACTAATTGAGTGGTACAGTATCCATGACCTGTCAGGATCAGGGTTTGTTACCTTTGTTCATTGAGTGACATTCAGATCTAGATAAAGATTATCGCTTCTAAGGAAAACATTTTCTCAGTCTAATGTGAGCTGACACATTTCAAACTCCAGACAGCATTATTGGTTGAAATAGTCTGTTTTCCACAGACAGTAGTCATCATCATGGTCAAGACAAACAGGTCTCTGGTGAATTGTCTTCTTAGTTTGAAACTCTGTTCTAGAAAACTTTCCTTTCCTTTTTTTTTAAATGGTACTAAACAATTCATTTCAATGCATTATTTGATAGATAACAACTTTTCTTCTCCACCCCCCCAAAAAAAGAGAAGTACCATCTTTGAATTCAAGTTGCCATTTTTAATTTACATATGCTAAATCTATATACAATCAGCACTACCTTTCTATCTGCTAGGACAGAGAGTAACAATGGCAACAAGCATAAATCTCAAAGGGCCAGTTGGGAGGTGGTACAACCAGTAACCCTGGTTACCATGTGCAAGAACTGGGTTTGAGCCCCAGACCCACACCTTTAGAGGAGAAGCTTCATGAGCAGTGGAGCAGGATGTAGGTGTCTCTTTCTTTATCCCTCTTTCTGCTCTTCTTGCCCTGAGTCTTTCTGTCACTATCATAAAAAAAAATGCTGTCGGGATTGGTGGATTCATCATGTAGGCACCGCACCAAAATGATAACCTACTGGCAAAAATAAATGAATAGATATAAAGATAGATAGGTGATAATGATAACTTATTGCCAAAAATAAATAGATAAGATAGATAGATGGTAGATAGATAGACATACAGAAAGACAGATAACATAAAAGAAATAAGTCACAAGCTAACCTTTAGCACCTATATAGTACTTGGGATGTGGTAGGTACCTTTTAGAATATGTTATTTTAACTAATTCAATTAAGTTCTCACAACAAATGGTTAGTTATCTTTCTTATAATGAGTGGAATATAGAGGAAGTAGGTAATATTACTTTGCCACACCACTGGGATTATTCAGACAGTAATAAATTATACACCCTCCTTCCCAAATGAGATTCGTTCAGTGAGTAACTGAGCTTTAGCCAGGGAAGGACTGCCTGAATGACTAAATGACTGTCCTGCCACCCAGAGTACAGTGGATATTTCAGATCTTGCTGTTTCCCTTACAAACCCTAAACATCTCTCCTGATAAAATGCATGAGGTATAACCTTTGTTGCAGGATATTATTATTTGTTATATATTTCCTTAAAATTCTTGTGTTGATAGCAAACAGATTTACAGAAAGCTAATTAAAGACTATAAGGAACCTAAGCTTAGAAGATGGCAGATTCCTTCCCTGCTGAGCATGGGCATTGACAGGTCAATCCATACTCTCAGCCTGTCTCTCTCTTTCCCTAGTGGGGTGGGGCTCTGGGGAAGTGGAGCTCCAGGACACATTGGTGGAGTTGTCTGTCCAGGGAAGTCTGATTGGCATCATGATAACAGCCAGCCTTTCCACATTCTGCATCCCACAATGACCTCCAGATGAGTTGTATCAGCACCAATCAGATGAACATAGGAGAGGTTAAAATAGGAAATTGGAGTGAGAGATGAGAGGAAAGAGTACCTGGTATATAAAATTCATTTTTTAAGGAAAGTTTAAGTAGAGGAAGAAAGTGTTGAAATCAGGAACTTTAACAGTTAACATAATTATAACATTACTTACTATGTTAGCATTGTATGATTATATTACCTACTATGTACATAATTAGGTTTCTTTGTTTAAAGTTCTAGGAACTTCTTTTTAACTTCAATTTATTTTATTACTTCAAAAATTCTATGTTCTGCAATTGCAATGAGATAATATTCTGAGAAGTCTAACTTCCATTCCCACTCAATCTATTTAGCTTTTCTTTCCTCTTTATGGACATGTTAAAAATAAATGGGTTGGAGTTTGCTTTCTTAGTCATTTATTTTGTAACTATAAGAATAATTCAAATTTGTATTTTCTATAGTATATAATTCTAGCTTTGAATTTCATTTCTTATGTGTTTTGCAGACACACCCACTCCACCATAAGACTTATGAAAAAATGCTCAAAGCCACAATAATGAGTTACCAATTTCTATTTGTGAGATTGTGTACATTAGAAAAGACAAACCACCTCCCAAGTCACTCCAAGAAATTCATGCTTGAATTGCTTTGTAGGTGTTTTTATCTTTGTCTATATATGTGTAGGATATCTTTTAAAAAACTTTGGCAACTTATAAAATTTTATTTTTGTCACTAATTGATAATACACTTTGGAATATTTTACTTTATAGTTCTTCTTCTTCTTTTCCTTCTCCTTCTCCTTATTCACCTCCAGGGTTATTGCTGGGGCTAGTTGCCAGCACCATCAATCCACTGCTCCTGGAGGTTATTTTTCTCCCTTTTGTTGCCCTTGTTGTTTTATCATTGTTGTCGTTATTATTATTGCTGTTATTAATGTCGTCAGTGTTGGATAGGAGGGATAGAAATGGAGTGAGGAGGGGAAGACAAAGAGGGGGAAACAAAGACAGACACCTGCAGACCTGCTTCACCACTTGAGAGGCTACCCCCCTGCAGGTGGGGAGCCGGGGGCTCTAACCGGGATCCTTATGCCAGTCCTCGAGTTTCACGCCATGTGCACTTAAACTGCTGCATTACCACCAGAAACCCTACTTTATATTTCTTATCTTGGGTTTTATTCAGCAACTAAAGTCTGTGAGTTTATACTTTTCATTAAACTTGTAAATTTTCAGACATGATTTATTCATTAAAAATAAGCTCACAGGCTGGGAAGACAATTTAATGGTTAAGCACAAGAAAGCCTCACAAGATTTTCATGTCTGTGGCTCCTAGGTCCTACTTTCATTCCCCAACATCACCATAAGCCAGAGATAAGTAGTGTTCTGTGCCGGGATAGCCTGAGGGTACTTCTTCCCGAGCTAGTGCTCTCTGGGTTGGAGAGAACTCAACTGGAGCTGATCTAGGCTGCTGTGTGGGAGAGGGATCAGGAACTAGTGCTGCACCAACTTCCGCAGGAGATACACTCTGGAACTCTCGGAGCCGGAAAGCAATTTCCAAGTGTCTTTAATCAGAAGAGCAGCTGTTTTTATACTCTCCAAGTAGGGTGGAAACAGGATGTGATATAGAGAGGGTGGAGAGAAAAGTGACTGGTGAAAATCAGAGTGTGACAAGGAGGGGGCGGAACAGGCGAGAATCCTATCACTGAACCACCAATGCCCTGGAGTGCTTTATGTAAAAGTGATTTATGTAAATAGACCAAAGCTTTGGATCAGTAAATCCCTATATAGGCATATGGTTAAGCAGAAGCCAGGGGGAGGTGGCATACTACCCAACAGTTCTGATCTTTCTCTCTGTGTCTTTGTCGCCTTCTCTCTCTCTATCTATAACTCACCAAAATAAAATAAACAAAATATTTTTAAAAAACAAATATGTGTGTGTCATTTTGGAGAAAGTGAAAAAATATATATTACAGTTTTTTCGTATTTATTTATTCCCTTTTGTTGACCTTGTTTTATTGTTGTAGCTATTATTGATGCTGTTGGATAAGATAGAGAGAAATGGAGAGAGTATGGGGAAGGCAGAGAGGGGGAGAGAAAGATAGACACCTGCAGACCTGCTTCACCACCAGTGAAGGCAGGGGAGCTGGGTACCGGAATCGGCATCTTTATACCTGTCCTTGCGCTTTGCACCACGTGCGCTTAACCCACTGTGCTACTGCCCAACTCCCTCCCATATATTGCAGTTTTGTAGATACTTCTACTAAATTTGTCAATTTTTACTCTCTGTTGCCTACACTGGCAGTTAAGTCTAAAGATTCAGCCATCTCCAAATTTATATTAATTTTGAGATATGACTACTTCATAGATAATGTTATATCTGACCTCTTTTCCATTTTACTTGATTTGATATTTTTGTATGAATGGCAGAACATCACTACCTCCCCCTTTCCTCCTCCTCCTCCTCTTCTTATCAGTGGGGCCGCAGTTCTCTGTACTAACATCTTTTAGACAGAAAGAAAGAGACAAAGCCTGGGAGACAGAGGAAGAGAGGAAAATACACGACTAGAAGGAAAAACAGATGATCCTCTAAGTATCATAGCACCTTGTGGGGGTCGGTTCTCCTCTGCACATCGGCTGGCAATTGCAGAGGAGGGGGGAGATAGGCCACCCCCCCGATCCTGGGGACACTGCTGATGAGGGCGAGTGCTTGGAGCTAAAACAGGACCGCTCCTGGAGAAGCTTCAGGGAGACATCTCCTTTATTGGGGGTACAAGCAAGCAGATATACTCAAGTGGTTAGGGGATAGAAGAGGACATTTACTAATCATTAAACCACATACAATACAGGGCTAAGTCTTTGATTTGACCATTTCTGGGGAGTTACCTTATGAGGTCTGGTCTAAAGGTAAATTGCGAGCACCTTAGGACAGGGGTAGGTGGGGGTGGGGGTTTGGGGGGGAAGCAGATAAGCAAAACCAGGATGTTTGCGATGGGTTTTAGTTGGTCCTAACAGATGGCCTTTGCACAGGGGAATGAGGAAGCATGTGCAAGAAAATTTCCGGTCTTGAAAATTCTGTCCATCTTAAGGTCATGGGGCTGAGTGGGGAAGAGGGGGCTCCAATCGATCCTCTCAGACTCTCATGGAAATAGTGGCCTGGATTTCCCAGACAGTGGGCCTTTCCTCACAGAACGTCCCATGTGGTGATGGGAATCAAACCTCTACCAGACACATAGCAAGAAACACCCTACTTGGTGAACTGCTTCTCTAGTTCTTCCACTAAGTTAGTATTTCCTTCTGATTTTTATACTTTTCATTTGATAGTTGCTGATTGTCAGCTTATTAGAAGTCTAATTGTGTCATGAAAGTCATGGAATTGTATGTAGACTCTTTCTGCTTATTTTTAACATGTGATTCATGAAAATAAGCTGTTATCTCAATTACATATTGTCTGTGGACTTTTTTTGTTATCCTAGTTGTGATTTCTATAAAAATGTGTAATTTTACAGTCTGCAGTGAGTCAGTGTAAAGTTCATAATGAAATAGTGTCCACTTATACTTAGATACCCTCTTTGCCTACTTATTGTTACACTTCTCTCACTCATTCCAAAGCTAACCTTAGCAAAGCAAGGACTGCAAAAGTTGAATAAGGGCAAGAGACTGGCATACTTTAATGATGACTCTTTAGTCACTATCAGGCCACCCCATCGGCTACTGCCCTATTCAGGGAGTCCTGAGATTCCCAAACAGACATGATGGGCTGTTGGTACTATGTGTAAGCCTGATAGAGCCTAGGGAGAACCACCCCAGTCCTTGGATGGAGGTGTGAGAAGATAACCTCTTGGTAAGTCTCTCTCAACCAAGGTGCGCATAAGGAGGGAAACTCAGACTTGGTTCTTTCCTTCTTGACTCTCAGGCCCACAGAAACCCCAGTACTTCCCTCCATTAACTGCAGGCCACATGGCCGTAGATTCACTTATTCAAAGTCACCTTCTGATCACAGAAGAGCACACCTTATCACACACCTCAGACCCCAGACAAGAGAAATTCCAAACTATATGGCTCTTTGATATCCATCTTCTCTCTGTCTCACCCTACAGGTTTAACCCCTATGCTTCTCTCAAATACCTTTGGATAATTAAGTTGCTTGCGTCATGGAGAATAACTGTCTTGTATCTCATCAATTCCTGTCATACCAGCCCCCTACCTTAGGGGCATGCTGACTGTTAAGAAACCTGTAATTTCTGACATATTTCAACAATAATTCCCTTCGTTGCTTTTCTATTTAACTCATGTCCACTTTGCTAATAAACGGATTCTATGGATTCTAGGCATGCTAAGAGTCCCCTGGTGTCTTTTACTTCGTGTCACCCCTGTCGTGAGCGAGAAAGAACCAGTCCGTTACCTTTCCCCTGGAGACCACCCCGCCAGAAAGAGATACCAAAAATGGGCCTAGACCACAAATAAATCCCTGTCTCCATTGTTACAGTTCATCTCTATCAGCAACAACACAATAGACCCCTTTGTGGCTCCTCATAGGACCTTGCCATCAGTGTGGATCAACAACGATAGAGAATGTTTCATAATCAGAAGAGAGGGTGGACAACATACTCTGCTACACCTGAGGAAGATGGGTCCTGATATTGGGGCAGCTTGGAATATTTCAACTCATGACCAGAAAATGTGAACTCAGATCTACAGGGATGCAGAGGTCACATAGGTTCCTAAGCTGATCACATCAGATCACATCAGATCGATGGGGTTTACAGTCAACAATATTTATGCACCTTTCCCATATTTGGGAGCTACTCTCTTCCCTAATCCAGCTTTCTGGTTCTTTTTCCATCCATGACATTATCTCCCCAGACAATAACTTGGATTCACCTACATATCAAATTTAGGCTCAAAGAAAAGAACAAACAAACAAACAAAAACTAGTATAGCCATAGACCGTTTGGAATATAACTAAAATATGCCTACTACTATCTACAAAATGGAGAACCCCCCACACACACACTCTTCATCTGCACTATTCCAGCTTTTAGGTTCATGATTAATCAACAATTTGTTTGGCTCTGTATGTTAACTCTCTTTTCAGCCACCAGGTTCCAGGGGCTACCATGATGCCAACCTGAGTTTTTTGGACAGACCACACTACCAATGTGTCCTAGACCTCCAGTTCCCTAAAACCCCACCCCACTAGGGAAAGAGAGAGGCAGGCTGGGAGTATGGATTGACCTGCCAAAGCCTATGCTCAGTGGAGAACCAATTACAGAAGCCAGACCCTACACCTTCTGCATCCCACAATGACCCTGGGTCCATACTCCCATAGGGTTAAAGAATAGGAAAGCTATCAATGAAGAGGATGGGATATGGAGTTCTGATGCTGGGAACTGTGTGGAGTTGTACCCTCTTATCCTATGGTTTTTTCAGTGTTTCCTTTTTATAAATAAATAAGTAAATAAATAAGTAAATAAAAAGAAATGTGTGCTTTTATGAGGAGTAACAACAGCCTGTGCAGTTATTAATACAGATATTTGTTCAGACTTTTCTTAATGTGTTCTGGAAATCTTAGATGTATTTTTTTTTATCACTTGTGAGGTACTGGGGCCTTCCTCTTACTTTCTACTTTGACTTCTACAGATTATAATACCCTATTATTCATGGATTTATTTTTTAATATTGTCATGTTTAGTCTGTTCAGTTTTCAGAGTATGTTTAGAATAATTAACATTCCTCTTAGTCATATTGAAGTTTGCTTTTTTAAAAATTTCATAGTTGACATATAAACATCACTTCCTTTTTAATTTTTTAAAAATTATCTTTATTTATTAGATAAGAGATGGTCAGAAATCAAGATAGAGAGGAAGAACAATAGAGCAATAGAGAGACACTGGCAACACTGCTTCATCACTCACAAAGCTTCCTCCTGCAGGTGGGGGTTGGGGGCTCAAGCTGGGATCCTTGCCCATTGTACTGTGTGAGCTCAACCAAGTGCACCACCACCTGGCCCCCATCACTTGCTTTTCACACTTACACTGCATTTGAAATCTGCAATGTTGCTAGAGATGCATATACATATCCAGACTCTGAGAGTTGCTGTGATATTTTTGTGTTAATGTACCATGTTATTTTTCAGCATTTCTGCAATTTAAAACCCTTGACCATAACAAAAAAAGATTGCATTAGCATTAATGAAGTAATTTTTGAGCTCATAAAATTTTTGAGCTTTTTGATAGTTGCTATAGTATTATTTATGCATTTTCCTTAATCTTTTACAGTTTAAGTGATATAGCAGTATACTACAAATGATATATGGTATTCATATATTAGGTACTTACATTAAGCTCTAACCTTTACAACCTTAACAAAAGCTCATTTGCATTTAATCTCTACTATTTTTAAAAAACTATTTATTCATTTCTGGATAAAGACAGAGAGAAATTGAGAAGGGAGATGGTAATAGAGAGGGAAAGAGGCAGAAAGACACCTGTAGCCCTACCTTACCACTCATGAAGCTTTCCCTCTGTAGGTAGGTTCAGGGGCTTGAACCCAGGTCCTTGTGCACTGTAATGTGTGCACTTATCCAGACGCATCACTATCTGGCCCAATATCCACTCTTTTTTTGGTAAGGAAAGTTTGACATTTTAAGTTTCCACTTAAAAAGAAACATACAGTTTAATTTATTTATTTTATTATTATTGTCACAGGGTTAGAGCTGGGGTTTGGTACCTGTAAAACAAATCCACAGCTCCTAGTGACCTTTTTTTCCCCTATTTTATTTGATAAGACAGAGAGAAACTGAGAGGGTAGAGGTAGATATAAAAGGAGATAGAAAGAGAGAAATCTGTACCTGTAGACCTTCTTCATCAGATGAGCCACTAGCAGCCCTCATCTTATTTCTCTTTATAAGCTTCTTGAATCTTCTGTGTTTTCCCTTTAATGACTTAACTGCTACCAATATCACAACAACACATAAAAAATGCATCAAAGAGAACCCTGAATGAAAATATGTGTTGGCAGTTTGCTATGGTGATCACCCTTCTTATTTGTTCTAAAACAAACATTCTAAGAAGAGAGCACAAGAATATTTTAAGTTTCTCTTCAAACTAGTCCACATTTTAAGATTTATATGCTTGAGGTTTCTGATAGATTCCAAGCAGTCCCAGCTGGACAACTTAAACAAACTTTCTTAGTTTGAATAACATTTTATTAACACCTACAAGTGAACCTGACTAATTATTTGGCCTGGAAGTCTGTGCTTTTCATTCTGGTACATTAATTTGGAAAGTTAGTTCTTTTTTTTTTTTGAGTTCCTCATGTATTCTTTTGTAGAAAAAAACAACAAAGTGTTTTTAGTCCAGGAAGTGACTGTATCAAAGTAGAGCAGGCGCCATTTCTATTTTCACCTAAGTTTATTCCTACATTGGTTTGTTTATGCTCTTATAGACTTTTCTGCAGTACCTACTGTATGCTTGGCTTTGTAGTAGGAATGAAAAGATGATATTGATGATGCTATCAATTACAGTAGTGATGCATGTAGATGTGACACCTTTCACATTCTATCTAGAGGGCATATTTTTAATGTATAAATATGTTGCATTTTATTCATCAGTTGCTTTATTTATGGTATATATTGGATCATTATGCCTATTAATTATTTTAGCCATTTCATTTGGATAAATTGTCTGCTTTCATGTTCACAATACAGTCTGCAATTTTGTTACTGCTTAATTTACAAATGAGAAACTGAAGACACAGAATACTTAAATAATATCTTTTTTTATTTAAGAAAGTATTAATTAACAAAACCATAGGGTAGGAGGGGTACAATTCCACACAATTCCCACCACCCATTCTCCATATCCCACCCCCTCCCCTGATAGCTTTCCCATACTCTATCCCTCTGGGAGCATGGACCCAGGGTCATTGTGGGCTGCAGAAGGTAGAAGGTCTGGCTTCTGTAATTGCTTCCCCGCTGAACATGGGCGTTGACTGGTCAGTCCATACTCCCAGTCTGCCTCTCTCTTTCCCTAGTAGGGTGGGTCTCTGGGGAAACGGAGCTCCAGGACACATTGGTGGGGTCTTCAATCCAGGGAAGCCTGGCCAGCATCCTGATGACATCTGGAACCTGGTGACTGAAAAGAGAGTTAACATACGAAGCCAAACAAGTTGTTGAACAATCATGGACCCAAAGCTTGGAATAGTGGAGAGGAAGTGTTAGGGAGGTACTCACTGCAAACTCTAGTGTACTTCTGCTTTCAGGTATATATTTTGCAGTAGTTTACAGATACGTGTGAACATATGCTCTCTCTCACAGAAACTGGTGTATATCTAGGTTTTGGGACTTTGTTAGAAAGTGAACCACCTGAGATGAAATTAGAGTATACTATGAAAGGAAAGGTCTCACCGGAGTAATGAAGCTGAAGGGTTGTCATTCCACACGTGAAGTCTCTGGACACAGTCTGAAGTGAAGCATGTTGAGGTGGCAATCATTGTGTTGGTTAGGTTGTGATCGGCAGATGCAATATTATTTGATATGGATTGGGAGAGGCATACGGGAAAGTGGGCCCTATCCAATGGTTCCAGGACTGGGGGAAGTAGAGTCTCTATAGTGGAGATGTGAGGTTCCTGCTGTCTTAGGGTTCAAAAAGCCTAGACCAAGTAGATCAGAAGCAACAAATAGCACAGCTATATACAAGATACTGGGTACTGTACAGCAAACCCTAACAAAAGGACTTTTCAAAGTTAACCCAATTACCAAATAATGTGATGATAACATTAAACAATATCTTTTAAGTGCTAGTAGGATACCATACCAACACTTGACTCCAAATGCGATCAAACTCAATTGGTCTGCCAGGCAAAAATACACAAGAGTGGAAGGACAGAGAAAACTGAAATAAATTTATTTATTTTCTTTTAAATTTTATTTGTGATTATAATGTGCTACACAATTTAGGATAACAGAGCATAGTTCCACATCACACCCACTAGCAAAATTCTGTGTCCTTTACCTTCTTATCTTCCACAGATAACCACCATAGATTTTACAAGTCTTAGAAACAGTTTTCTTGCATCTGTTTATTTTTCTTTCTGTTACAAATTCATGTGTATCATCAGTTCTCAACATTCTACATATGCTTGAAACCATCCAGTAGTTGTTCTTCATCTCTTTACTTATTTTGCAAAGCCTAACTACCTCCAGTTACATTCATTTTGTCCTAAAGAACACAATATCATCTCTTTTGATAGCAGAGTAGGATTCCGTGGAGTAAATATGCCAGAACTTCTTTATCCAGTTATCTGTTGATGGGCATTTACACCGCTTTTACTCTTAGGTTAATTTGAATAATGCAGCTATAAACATGGGAGTGTATAAGTCCCTTTGGATAAGTTATGCAGAAAATGGAAAGTCTGGCTTCTGTAATTGCTTCTCCTTTGGACATGGACGTTGGCAGGTCGATCCATACTCCCAGCCTATTTCTATCTTTCCCTAGTGGGGTAGGCCTCTGGATATTAATGTTGTTTTGAAGTTATTCAGAGAAGCTTTTTTAGGTGTACATAACCCATTTTAGGAACTGACTTGGTAGAACTGTTGCCTTTAGATGAGGAAGTGAAAAAACTCTCAGCTTTACATATTCTACATCTTTCCATTTTGAGCTCCCAAGTGTACTTTCTAGTAATTTCCATTTAACTTATCCTATGACTTTTATAAAATCCCCCCTAATAATTTCTATATTTTTATCCAAGTTATTTTAGCCTTTTTAGTTGTTCTAAATTAGGTAGTTTGAAATTGGTTTTTACCTTGAATGATGATTGTGTTTCATGAGAAATCAATGGTCATTAACTCTCAATTATTTGCATCTGTCTTAACTAAAGAAGTAGTCAAAGCTTTAAGCCACCCATTTTGTTAACACTTACTGCAGAACTTTGAGAAGATGAGCAGTTATTGACACAAGTGTATTTGAAAGAGCACAACACTGGGTCATTCCTTACCCTTTGTTTATATCCCTCTAAGTCCATGGCCCTAGAGTGACCTTGTTCACTGTCACAGCAAACTTGCCCTTTGACCTCATTGCCTCCCTGACTCTGCTTTATCCTTAAGATAGCACACAGTGCCCTTCCGTCTTGACAGATACTGTGGCTTCAACACTTTCATGTTAGTGTAGCCTTATATTGAGAATTTTGCCTCTATATGTCCAAAATTTGCACTAGATGGTGCCTTCATTCCTTCAGTTCTTTGTCCAAAAGTCACTGTTTCAGGAATTTTCCTATCACACTATGAAAAATACTGCCTAGAAACTATGTTCTTCTGTTCTACTTTTCTCCATAATCCTTACAAACATGCACATACTAGCTATTCTCCATTGAATATTTCTCCAAACTAGGAAACCACTCTTAAAACAAGATTGTTATCTGTTTGTTACACTCCCCAGCACGTAGGGGAGTATTTGGCATGAACTAGTGTTCAATGGTCATCTTATAGTGGTTTAATGGTAATTATGTCTTCTTACTCAATCATGAATATAATTAAAATATATTCTTCCTTTTTCCAGAACATCTCACGGAAAAACTAAACTAACAGAGTAACTTCTAAACAACATAAAAATTATTTTCTAAAAGTATGCTTTCATCTTTTATTTTTGAAACTTTTTTCCTGGAAATATGAATATTACTAATTTATTTTAAGAAGTTAAAAAATGTGCAACCAATTTTAGCTTTACTAATAATTGCACAGAGTAAATGACTGTTAATATTGATGTGCTCCCTTCTAATGTTTAACTTATTTAAAAATGTTACACACACAGTATGTATATGCTTAATTTTATCTTGTGGTATATCTGAAGCATATCATATTTCAATTGTTTTTCCAAAACATCATTTGAACATTGTACCACACAATGCATTATATTTTAGCCAGTCTGATCTTGTGGAAATTTTTGAAAAATAGTGTTTTGTCTTATTCTTTTAAAAAATTTAACTAGAGTACTGCTCAGTTTTAGCTTATGATGAGGCACAAAAGTAATTATATGACCTTTGTGCTTCAGTTGTTTGATATGTAAACCTCCATGTTATTTCCCTGGTACAAAAATCTTTTTTAATTTCCATTTTCTATATTGTCTATTTTCCGTTAATAGTTATTTTTTATTTATTTTAATTATTTTATTTATTTGAATTAATTATTTGAATTGAAAGGGTTTACTCATAAACATTCCTCAGAGTTTAACCTTTTGTTGTTAGTGTTTTAAAGATATTATTATGACAAGTTTAATTTTATTATATCTTATACTTTTTGTAATTTCTAAGTTACTTTCCATTACACAGTATATTTCATTATTTGTTGTTACTATGGTCAGTTGTGGGAGAATATTAAATTATTGCTTTTAGTTACCTCTAAATCATTTTTGCCACACTGCTGCCTTTTCCAGAAACACTCTCCTTCAAATAGTGTTCTCAATTGTAAATTTTTCTTTTTAAGAGGTAGGTAGATAGAGAAATACCAAAGGAGATCATCTGAGACTGCAACAAGACTAGAACAACTTTATGAACCCACCAAACCACCAGTGAGTGTAAACACGTGTAGCTCATGGACAGAAAAAAGCCTAGGGAGAGATTAAGTGGCTGGTAACAGTCCAGAAGTTTACCTGCTGAGACAACACCTCCAGTCTGTTTCACCAACAAAAAGACTGCTGAAGACAGGCGAGATCTCCCCAAAGACTCACCAAATACAACTGTGAGTCTCCATTGCTACTGCCCTCAGAAACTGGAGCAACAGGGGGGAGGCCCTGTGATGACACTAGGGGACAGAGAAATAACCAGAAAACCGAGGAGAAGATCTATACCTCAGAGGCCTAGCAGTGGAGCTGTGAGAGTCACTTTGCATAACTACTGGACTGTGTCTGCCCCACCCTGCTTTACTCTTGGTCAGGAGAGAGGGATTAAGCTAAGAAGCCTACTTATAGTTTAAAATATCTCAGGTTCCTGTAGCCTACAGGGAAGAAAAAGAACAAAAGAGGCTTTTAAGCCACTCAGCTACATACAATTCAGGGATTAAAATACTATTGAAACAACTGTCAATTTCCACAACTGAGAACCCTTTAATTACCTTACTTAGCCACAAATCAATAAAGGCAAGACTAATCAGTAGTTTGAAAAGTACTGAGAGAGGGACCACATAACATAATATATAAGGAAATAATCACAGGAGTGAGTAAAGAGTTTGAAAGAATTGTCATCAGAAATGCAGAAACAACAAATGATTCTCTGGAAGAAAACACAAATTGTCTCAAGGTTATTAGAGAGGTGAAAGCTGAAATAACTGAGCTAAGAACACATCTAGCTGAACAAGCTAAAACAGTATAAGAACAGGGTAACAAAACAGATGAACTCCAGAAAATAGTAGAGGGTAGAGAGAATAGAATAAATGAAGCTGAAGACAGAATTAGCAAAATTTAGTATGAATTAGAGACAACTAAAAAAGAAGTAAGAGATCTCAAAAAGAGATTAAGATATACTGAAAACAACAACAGAGACTTATGAGATGACTTAAAAAGAAATAATATATGCATTATTGGCTTACCAGAGGAAGAAAGAGAGGGAGCAGAAGAAAGCACTTTTCAGGACATAATAGCTGAGAACTTCTCTAGTCTAGAGATAAAGGTTCAAGAAGCCCAAAGGATCCCAAACAGAATTAACCCAGACTTGAAGACACCAAGACATATAATTTTCAGAATGGAAAGGGATAAGGATAAAGAAAGGATCCTGAAGGCTTCAAGAGAAAAACAAAGAGTCACCCACAGAGGAAAACCCTTAAGATTTGAAGCAGACTTCTCCACACAAACACTACAGGGAAGAAGAGAATGGCAAGATATCTATCCACTGCTCAATGAGAAAAGCTTTCAACCAAGACTACTGTTTCTTGCAAAATTGTCATTCAGACTAGATAGAGGCATAAAAACCTTCTCAGACAAGCAACATTTGAAAGAATCAACTATCACCAAGCCTGCCCTGAAAGAAGTTTTCAAAGGACTCCTATAAACAGTCAGACCACCATAAACATGGCATCTATCAGAACACTCTAAAAATCTGCAAGAATAGCATTAAAGTATCTTGAATCTTTGAAATCAATAAATGTCAATGGCCTGAATTCACCTATTTAAAGTCACAGAGCAGGAAGATGGATCAGAAAACATACCCAACAATATGCTATCTACAGAAGCCCACCTAACTCAACAAGACAAACACTGACTCAAAATGAAAGAATGGAAAACTATCATACAAGTCAATGGCCCACAAAAGAAGGCAGGAACAGCTATTCTCATATATGACAGGATAGAATTTAAAATAAAAAAAATTTTAAAATATAGGGATGGACATTACTTAATGCTCAGAGAATCAGTCAATCAAAGGATTTAACAATTATTAACGTCTATGCACCCAACAAGAAGCCATCTAAATACATCAGACATATACTGAAAGAGCTACAGCATTATATTAATGGCAACACAGTCATGGTAGTGGACTTCAATACCATATTCTCTCAACTTGACAAATCATCCATGCAGAAAATCAATAAAGAAATGAGGGAGCTTAATGAGATAGATAAACTATAACTATTGGACATTTTCAGTCATTCATCCCAAGAAACAAGAATACACATTTTACACAAGTCCACATGGGTCATTCTCAAGGATAGACCGTATATTAGGCCATAAAGACAGCATCATCAAATTCAGGAACATTGAAATCATCCCAAGCATCTTCTCAGACCACAGTTGAATTAAACTAACACTTACCAATCAACTAAAGAGTAGTAATAGTCCCAAAATGTGGAAGCTCAACAGTACACTAAGTAACAACTACTGAGTCAAAGAAGAAATCAAAATATTTGAGAGTTCAATGAAAATGAAGATACAAGCTATCAAAATATTTGTGACACAGCTAAGGCAGTACTGAGAGGAAGAAGTTCATAGTCATACAAGCACACACTAGGAAACAAGAAAAAACACAATTTAGCAGACTGATGTGCACTTTTAAGACCTGTTGGTCATCATTCCTCCTTTGACTAATTCTGCTTCTTTTCTATACATGTTGGTCATCAAGCCAGGGTCCCCTGCATTGCTTGATAGTGTGGTCTATTTACATAATCACTGTTTTGCCTGAGACCTGTCCTGCCTGCATGGCATTGGTTTAATCCCTGTTGTTAAAGTTTGGGGGCTCCAGCTGGCCGGGCTAGCATAGCGGTGGTAGACAGAGGCAGACTTGGAGACACACGGCTGGGCTGAGAAGCTGCAGCTTAATCTTTATTCACTAACGGGAAAATCACCACACCATGTGCTTCCCCATGTTTCTCCTTCCTGGACTCTGGACGTCCTTAACATCAAGGGCAGGGAGAAAGAAGGGCACGAAACTAGTAAGGGCCAAACCATTTCTCTCAGAGGTAGGGGGAAGGAGGCCAAACCAACAAGAAGAATACCAACATATTCCCCCTTTTCTTTTTAACTAAATGACCACAGTATCAGGGGTGTGGGGTGAACAGAAACCTATATCGTACAGGCATTTAAAAAAAAAAACTGGCACAAACATGGAGAAACATGTAAGCGAGTAACAAGAACAAGTATGCTGCCAAGGGAAGGCCTGAGGGGGCCATTTTTTGCCTCTGGGCAAAACTTTATCAGCTTAAAAAAACCATTTCCTGCCTCTAGAGAGCGTACTTGCCTCGACGGGCATTTTCTAGTCCCAACGCATGGCTGCAGTCTTTGAGAAACCCAAAAGCATAAGGGAAGCTACTAGTTTTGTGCAAAGTGTCCGAGGTGTACCAGTGAGTCCGATAGAAGTTCAAAGCAGATGTCCACCTAAGAATTGCCAGGGGGTGAATTGTTGTACGTCTGTCTCGATGGGGAATGTCAGCCATTGGAATTCTGCTTTTCTGTAGGGAACTTGACAGCTGCAGTTCACTTACTTATGAAACAAAACTTGTAGCAGGTTAGAAGTTTACCACAATTGATAACTCTATCACAATTGGTAGTCACTTCCAGCACAATTCTAAGGCTGTTTAAAGTTCAAACAATAGAATGTGGAAAGGCAAACATGAACCATAGAAAGAAAAAGGCCTCAGGCATGAGAATTATTAGCATAACCATAGCGCAATCTAACGTTTCTAATTGAGAAGGAATTTGATACTTTTACATATCAACAACGTCTTTTTAACCTTTTGTTACACCCATTCAAGATGGAGACACACCCTAGGTGTGCACAGGTTTTTTTTTTTTGACCAACTTAGTTAAAATATATTGATATTTAAACTAATTTTTACCTCAGACTTTAAATGTAAGTTAATTTTATCTTTATGAGAATTACGTTGAAAACCTTTTTCATTTAACTCTGTCTGGTAAGAATATAGCCTTAAAGTTATATTATTAACCTTAAAGTTAATGTTACCAAACTTTAAACACACACATAAACATGGTCATTAATACACAAGGAGAGAAACCTTTGTTATGAAGACATGTCATTTTAAACACAAATTTAGATCTGTACTGTCTTAGTTGTTCGGGGAGTGCATTGTCCAGCGGTGGCCTCTTGGGCAGCTTCACTTCTAGGAATTGCAGCTTGCAATCTCTGGATGAATCTCTGCATATTCTAGCTTGTCTGCCTTCAGACCCAAGCTGGAGATCTCGGCCAGGTGGCCCAGTTTCCGCAGGGAGCCCGAGGTCTCCTGGTGGTCCGGGATCCGTCCAGACTTCATAGCACAAGGGTGGGCAGGCCAGCCGTGAAGAAGGCACAGTCCGAGGTGCCCTGGGCTGGCGGCCAGGATAGGCCACCGCAGCCCTGACCCATGGCCCTGCCATGTCTGCTGCCCTGCTCCCAGTGGCTGAGCAGCGTGGAGGGAGCTGGCACCCAGTGCTCCGCGCCACGCGGCGGAAAGCTGGCTCATGTGGGCTGGCGTTGGGCTCCTGTGGGCTGGCGTTGGGCAGAAACCACAGAGTGGTCCAGAGATAAATGTTGCAGAAACAGCGAAACAGTCTCGTGAAGAAAGGGCAGAGGCCTTTGGAGATCTCTTCACAAGCAGAAGAGAAGGCCATAGTACATAGGTAGCCAAATTGTCTTCACTTATCTGAGAGATGCGCAGGTCAGGTCCACGTGGCTGCCATTTGTTGTTAAATTAGGGGGCTCCAGCTGGCTGGGCTAGCTTAGTGGTGGTAGACAGAGACAGAGACTCGAGGACACACGGCTGGGCTGAGAAGCTGCAGTTTAATCTTTATTCACGAAGGGGCAAATCACCACACCATGTGCTTCCCCATGTTTCTCCTTCCGAGGGTGTTCCTGGACTCTAGACGTCCTTAGCATTGGGGGTGGGGAGAAAGTGGGGGCAAAACTAGCGAGGGCCAAACCATTTCTCTCAGAGGTAGGGGGAAGGGGTGGGTGCCGGCCTCTCAGCCTGGGGGGGCGTCCTGACCACGGCTGTGAGTTAAGGGGGGCAGGCCACACACAGCCGCCCTGGGCTGGGGGTGTGCTGCAGGGTGTGTCCCACCCTCAGGGCCCAGGTGAGGCGGGATTGGACATGGTGATGGGTGACACCAGCCCTGCACTTGGCTGCAGAGTGGCCCCCCAGATTAATGTTCTTCCCCATGAGTTCCCCCCCTCTCACCAGGTGCCTGCAGGAGCGGGTGCAGGGCTCCCACCAAGCTTCCCTTTGACTTGAGGGGCAGAGGGATGTCTGTCACACCGGGGCCAGAGTGCCTGATGCAGGGTCTGAGCACGGGGTGGCCAGAGGCGCGTGGGGGTTGCACTGCCTCTGCAGCTCAGCCTCCCTGCCGCTCGCTCTGTCTGTGCTTGGGTCATGGTGCCCTCAGTGGTGGTCCCTGGGCACATGGTCCCGTGCTCCCACCCGAGGTGATTGGTCCATCAGCGTGCTTCCTGCTTCATGCTTGGCTCGGTCCAGTGTCTCTCCCTACTGCCCGCTAGAGTGGCAATCCCCGCTGTGTCTGTCTGTGGTGAGAACACAGGTCACAGAGACTTCATCTTGTCTCTGTTACTGGATAGAGACAGCCAGATATCGCGGGACGCTGTCTCCCCAGACCTTCGCCTTCTCCCAGCCCGACGCTGTCTCCCCAGCCCCACGCCTTCTCCCAGACCGATGCTGTCTCCCCAGCCCCATGCCATGTCCCCAGCCCCACGCCGTCTTCCCAGCCTGACTCCGTCTCTCCAGCCCCATGCTGTCTCCCCAGCCTGACTCCGTCTCCCCAGCCTGACTCTGTCTCCCCAGACCCACGTTGGGTGCCATTTGTTGTTAAATTCGGGGTCTCCAGCTGGCCAGGCTAGCTTCGTGGCTGTAGACAGAGACAGAGACTCGGGGACACACTGCTGGGCTGAGAAGCTGCAGTTTAATCTTTATTCATGACCAGGCAAATCACCACACCATGTGCTTCCCCATGTTTCTCCTTCCGCAGGTGCTGCTGGGACTCTGGACTAGCATCGGGGGCACGGAGAAAGTGAAAGGGGGGCGAAACTAGCAAGGGCCAAACCATTTCTCTCAGAGGTAGGGGGAAGGGGGACAAACCAACAATTCATTGGAATTATTCTGGACTGAGCCCCCGGCTGCCTGCTCGCAGGTCACAGGCCAGAGCCCCATGGTGCATTTTTCATTGGTATTTTTTTGAAAATGCCTGTATGATATAGGTTTCTGTTCACCCCGCATCCCTGATACTGTGGTAATTTAGTTAAAAAGAAAAGGGGGAATATGTTGGTATTCTTGTTGGTTTGGCCTCCTTCCCCCTACCTCTGAGAGAAATGGTTTGGCCCTTGCTAGTTTCGTGCCCCGCTTTCTCCCCGCCCCCGATGCTGAGGATGTCCAGAGTCCAGGAACACCCACAGAAGGAGAAACATGGGGAAGCACATGGTGTGGTGATTTTCCCGTTAGTGAATAAAGATTAAGCTGCAGCTTCTCAGCCCAGCTGTGTGTCCCCGAGTCTGTCTCTGTCTACCACTGCGACACTAGCCCGGCCAGCTGGAGCCCCCAGACTTTAACAACAAATCCCCACTGGTTAGATGGAAGCTTACTACTTTCATGCTCCCCCCTCCAGTAACTTCCTTTTTCTGACCTACCACTTCTGTTGCAGAAGGTATAAAGGCAGATTCTTTTCTTATCAATAAAGGAGAATTGCATTGCATTTCCGCTCAGCCATGAGTTCCTGGTCATCTCTCTCCCACCCATGGAGCTAGCCCAGCAAAGACCTAGAAGAAGAAGAACAAAGGAACCCTAAAGCAACCAGAAGGAAAGAAATAACTAAAGTTAGGGCAGAAATAAATAACATTGAATATAAGAAAACCATACAAAAGATCCACGAAAGTAAATGTTGGTTCTTTGAAAGAGTGAACAAAATCGACCAAAATTCAGCCAGATTCACAAAACCAAAAAAGGGAGAAGACACATATAAATAGGATCATAAATGAAAGAGGAAATATCATGACACTGCAGAAATTCAATATATCATGGGAGACTTCTGAGCACAACTATATGCTACCAAGTTAGAGAACTTGGAAGAAATGGACTATTTCCTAGATACCTATGAACTTCCAAAATTAAATACAGAGGAACTACATCATATGAAAATACCACTTTGCTCCTCTGAGAATGCCATACATCACAAAAGTACCAGCAGCAAATGCTGGAGAGGTTGTGTGGTCAAAGTAACCCTTCTGCATTTCTGGGAGGAATGTCAGTTGGTCCAACCTCTGTGAAGAACAGTCTAGCGACCTCTCAGAAGTCTAGAAATGGTCCTACCCTATGATCCTACAATTACTCTCCTGGGGAAATATCCTAAGGAACTCAACACACCCATCCAAAAAGTTCTGTATACACATATGTTCTTAACAGAACAATTTATAATAGCCAAAACCTGGAAGCAACCCAGGTGCCCAACAACAGATGAGTGACTGAGCAAGTTGTGGTATATATACACAAGGGAATACTACTCAGCTATTAAACATGATGTCTTCACTGTTTTCAACTGATCTTAGATGGACCTTGAACAATTCATGTCAAGTGAAATAAGTCAGAAACAGAAGGATGAATACAGTATGATCTCACTCAGTCAGAAGCTGAAAAACAAGATCAGAAGAGAAAACAGAAATAGAACCTGAACTTGAATTGGCATACTGCACCAAATGAAAGACTCTGGTTGGGGTGGGGCATGAATACAAGTCCAAAAAGGATGACAGAGGCCCTAGTGGGGGTTGTACTGTTATATGGAAAACTGGGAAATGTTATGCATGTACAAACTATTGTACTTACTGTCGAATGTAAAACATTAATCCCCCAAATAAAGAAATTTAAAAACAGAGATGTAGATAGTATAATTGTTATGCAAACAGACTCTCATGCTTGTGGCTCTGTCATCCCAGGTTCAATTCCCCCACACCACCATAAGCCAGAATGGATCAGTGCAAAAAAAAAAATTATTTGTAACTAGCCAAGGTAGTACTGATTTCTAGAATCCTGGTCTTCTCTATGTTCCTGAATAGAGGAATGTTCTGAGTTCAAAATTCCTTAATATATGTAGCCCCTTGTGTGATGATGTTTCAGGGATGTCACCCCCTTGCCAGGTCTAAAGTGAGGGCTAAGCACAGGGAAGCAGTACTACAGATGCTACTCTCTGGAGTACCTATAACCAGAATTTAGGCATCCCTGTCATTAAATCTATTACTGGTACAATTAAAACAATTTTGAGTCTTCTAACACTCCATGCAGCCCACCAAAGAGTTGAACAGAGCTGCCTTAGCCCCTAGAGTGTCAATGCCACAACTTGGCATGCTTGTGAATGAAGCCTGTTGCCCAAATTGCAATGTTAAAGAGGTCTTAGTTTTATAAGTGTGGTAAAATTGAGATTTTTTTTTTTTTTTGCTGTTACTCAAGGGGGCACAGTGCCGAGAAGGTGAGGGTTCTTGAGTGTTTAATCATCTAATCATTGCCTAAGAGTTAGCATAGTGGGTGAAATGTTGGGTGGTTAAACATGAGATTCTAAATTTGATCTCCTTATGCAGTAGAATAATTATCTGATCATCTTCCTTCTCAGCCCTCCATACCCTCTGTCATAAATAAATCTTTAGAAAAAATCTCATTATTATTATTATACACATTACCAAAGCTTCTGTTTTACTAGAGTGATCTTAACTTCTTTCTGTAACAGTAGGAATATTCAAAATATGAATGGTTGCATTTTCTTTAAAGCTAGATTTCCCTCATCCCAACTGAAGCAATAACTTGGCTCTCAGGTTGATCTTCCCACTTTTCAATGTCTTGGACTTCAGAGATTTCTGATATTCTTCATGTGGGACCAATTTACAAGGGTGGGCACCTGACTTAAGTATACTAGAAAATTTTTGACACTATGCATCTCAAGAATTCAGTCAACAGGCTAATTTCTCCCAGATGAGTTGATCTGAAATACTTCCCTTGATCTGTGCACTTGGGAACTTGAGTGAAAGCCTAGGCTTCCTTAGTCTCACAGGTCTGGTAGGTTTTCCTGACAATACTGGTCCCTCCCAAGAACTAATTCTACTCTTTGTTTTCATCACTGTGTATATTATATTTGTGTGATTAGACTAAAGCTTTAAAATCTCCTGATGTATTCTCAAGATATGAATTTTGAGAATCATATTTTTATTCCGATTTAAATTTTTCAGTCTTCTTTTCTCTTGGACTTTGTGCAATATAATAGTTTTGCTAATGTTCCAGTGGGTTAGTGCCTGTGCTTGTTCAGCCTTTTGGGAAGTTGACTTGTACAGAAGAATTGATTTCTACCAGATAGGATCTACAAGTCTCATACTTGTATAATTGACAGTCAAATATCTACCATCCCCTGGTCATTGTGCCTTTTTGTTTGTTTGTTTTGTTTTGTTTCCACCAGGATTATTCCTGGGTCTCAATACCTGGTGGATGGCTAATAAATTCACTGTTGCAAGTGGTCTATGTTTTATGATAGAGGTAGAGAAATGTAGGGCAAGAGGTAGAGAGAGAAAGAGAGACATCTACAGCATGCTCCACTACTCATGAAGCTGCCCTCCTACAGGTAGGGATTGGAGGCTCAAACCCAGGTCCTTGCATATGGTGACTTATGTGTTTTACTGGTTGCATCACAGCCTAACCCAATAATTTGTTCTAAATATTTAACTAGTTCCCTTATATTCCCTACTTTAACTCTGAGTTTCTATGCCATGAAATGGTGGGTATGGGTGTTTGGTTATCCAAGATCTATCATTAGGTCCAGCTGGGACTAACATTGTCTACCTGGAGCTATGATTCCCTTCAGAATGTCTCTGAGTTTGAACAGTGAAGTTTATTTCATTTCAGCTATTTGCTGTAGTCCCTAAGTGAATTTCTGTTGTCCAAACATCATTCTCACTCAGTTGTCTTCTGATGTACTTTCCTGTGCAGGAGGTAAAGGTTAGAGTCATCAGTGTAGGCCCCTAACTGTTTTTATCTCTGCCCCTCTGCAAAGTATTGAATCATAGGTCCAAACAAACAAACAAGAACTGCACATACACCAACAGTTTTGAATATTCGAATTCTGCCTTTCATAACATTTTGTAATTAGGAAATCCACTTGAGACTGTGAACATACTAAAGAAGAAATAAATAATGACCCTGGGTACAGGCCCCATGCTGCCAGAAAGAAAAAGAATAAGAAAGCTTTCAAAGGAGGGGATTCAATATGGAACTCTGGTGATGGGAATTGTGTGGAACTATACTCCTGTTATCTTATGGTATTGTCAGTGTTTTTTTTTTTTTTCTTTTGCCTCCAGGGTTATTGCTGGGGCTCTGTGCCTGCACCATGAATCCACTGCTCCTGGAGGCCATTTTTCCCCGTTGTTGCCCTTGCTGTTGTAGCCTTGTTGTGGTTATTATTATTATTGTTGTGTCATTCATTGTTGGTTAGGACAGAGAGAAATGGAGAGAGAAGGGGAAAACAGAGAGGGGGAGAGAAAGACAGACACCTGCAGACCTGCTTCACCTCCTGTGAAGTGACTGCCCTGCAGGTGGGGAGCCCGGGCCTCTAACTGGGATCATTAGTCAGGTCCTTTAGGCAGGTCCTGCATTATGCGCCACGTGTGCTTAACTGCAGCGCTACCAACCCCCCCAATGTTTTTTTTTTAATTATTTTAAAAATAAATTTAAAAAAGGGAAAACTGCCTCTTATATACCATTAACTTATATAAAGGTATGTTTACAGCCTGAAGTGTGAGAAATTCACCACTGGTTAGGCACCAAGACCAAATGGCTTTCTCACTGTCACACTGCTCTGTTACAGGATTAGATGTATATTGCAGACCTCACACCTCTGACAAGCTCAACCAGATGGGGTGAGGGTCATTTAGGTGGGTATTTAATTTCTAGACTTTATAGTGTAGCCACATCATGAAATCTTATTGCAACTATTTAAAAAATCAAGGGGGCAGGCAGTGGGACACACAGTAGAGCACTCACATTACCATGTGCAAAGACTTGGGCTTAAGCCCTGAGCCCATGCTCCCCACCTGCAGAGGGGAAGGTCTGTAGGTGTGTCACTCTATGTTTCTCTCCTCTCCCCTCTCAATTTCACTCTACCCTATTAAATAAAACAGAAAAATAAAAGGCTGCAGGAACTGTCGATTCATGATGCTGGCACCTGGTGGTAATAAAAATAAATAAGTAAATAAATAATAAAAATTCAAGCTTGCTTTTGTTACTATGTTGAGACATGGGAAGATATCTATGGTGTAGAAATGATTATTGAAAAGGTAGAAGTCAAAAATTCTTACTCAGTTTTGTTACTTGTGTATATGTACAATCCAAAGTATTATCATTTTTTTTTTTACTAACTTTATTACTAGTGCTTCCCAATGTTTTGTTGTTGTTGTTGTTGAATTTTTCTTCCTTTGGAATTGGGTATTGCATCAAGCTTACTTTTACAATGAGGAAATCCTGGTTATTAAAGGGAAATAAGATTTAAAAAATCTTTTGATCACGCATAGTGAAGCAAGAGCTATAGGTGCCTCTCTGTCTCTGTCTCTCTGCATCTCTATCTATCTTTTCCTCCCCTCTCAATTGGTGGCAATATTTTTTTAAAAAATAGAAACTCCTACTCATGGACTCAAATCACCCAGTTTTAAATATCACCAAGTATTAATTCATTTGTACCTTTTTCTACTCACCTAGATATTTTTATTATTAATATCTTTATTATTATTTGAAGTTGATATATTTATTTGTAGAGTGGCTTTAGGATCACAGAAAAATGGAGAAGATAGTATTAAAACTTCCCATATCTGCTTTCCTCCTGTTATATTGTTAGCATCTTGCATCATTTGCTTCTATTGATGACTCAATATTGATTATTGTTATTTTCTCTTTATAAAAGTGGGACGTGACTCATGACTAATTTCATCACTCCTGAAAAAATTATATTTTCAGTGGGGAGAGATGGAAGCAGAGAAAGGCTGCCACAAAAGAAGAAACACCTTAGTGGTGGCATTTCCTCTAATACCATGACATTTAGCATGCTGTGCTGAGGCGAGACCCTGAACTGAATGTATGATAATACATGTGCTTTATTCAGTGAGCTATTTCTATGGCTTCAACATTGATTGCTTTGAATTAAAATGCATACTTTCTTTTTATTTTGTATTGACAACAGGGTTATCAATAGGGCTCAGTGTCTGTAGGACATATACATATTCCCAGTGTCCATGTTTTCTCCTATTTTTTTTCTGTTTCTATGGAGGCAGAGAAAAATGGAGAGTAAAGTGGGAGAGAAAGGGAATAGAAGGTGACATTTGCAGCACTGCTTGATTGCTTGTGAAGCTTCCCCCTTGAAAATGGGGACCAAGGACTCAAACATAGGTCTTTGTGCATTATGATAACTGCACTCAACTAGGTATTGGCATTGTCACCCCAAGACCATACTTTATATTAAAGTCCACTTCTGTAGTATAGCTCTATGAGCATAAACTTATTTATTCCACACTGTATACTCTAAAGACTACAAAAATGTGAATAAAACTAACCATATAATCCAGGGACCAGTGATATGGAAAATAAACTTTTGTTACTATCTTTAAATTATAATGTTGAGAAAATGGCACATTGTGCTAAAATTTATTCCTGGTACACAAGAATACATAAATAAAAAATACAGAGCTATTTCTGGTTTAGGAAAGTAACCATAGTATAAGTCTCTAGTTGTCCAAGTGTGGAATGGAGAGGGTTATGGAATTAAGGAGATGCCTGAATCCTGCCACAGCCAATTCAGAATAGAAGACAGAAGTGACTCTTTAGGGAACAATAATTTTAGCTGAAGCACAGTTGCTGAGGTGGTGGAAATAGGAAGGAGAGTGCAAAACTTTCCCCAAACATGATTTGAGCCAGAGCCTAATGTGGGCATTGCAATAATAATAATAATAGTAATAGTGATAATAAAAGTAATCCTTCTGACAGCCTAATTAACCAGAGGATTGTTCTGCAGTGGAATGAGGTGTGGAGTGGCAAGTGACACCCTTCCTCTTGCCTCACTGTTGCCCTTTAGCACTTTCCAGACACCTGGCAGATGCTAATGAGTCAAGTCCTCCCATGCTGGGATACAGGTGGGGTAGGGGAACAGAGGTCATTTCCCCTAGAACATTATGCAACTACTGAGCATTCAATGCCCTATTCATCAGTCACGATAACTTCATGCTTGGGGGATGAACCATTGTCACAGGCAGCAGACTCAGCCTCTAAACCTCTGTCATGCCATTTGTAGACACCATATTGACCATGTTGCTTAATATTCCACTGTCTCATCTATAGACATATGTTAAGCATCTCAGCACGGCAGAGTTGGTGAGATACTGGGAATCTAGTGTTGGCAAGAAAGATCAACCCTGAATCTAGATGGCGGAGGACTTAGTTGAGCACACATCATGTGAAAAGGCTTATTTTCAAAGATCCTGGCCCCCATTTGCAGAGGAAGGGGAGCTGCAGAAGTAGTGAAACAGTGGGTGTTTCTACCTCCCTCTCTCCTTTCTCCTTCCTTCTCATTGCTCTCTGTTCTACCAAAAAATAAAAAATGGAAAAAGTAACCTCAGTGATAACCCTGGTGGAAAGCAAACAAAATAATTCCCTGCCTCATGAAACTAACCTCCCATTACAATACACTAAGATGTCCCTAAGGACAGCATGAATGGCTTCTTATTTGTTAATTTCTGGAAAGTACTTGTCCTTATTCCATCAAAAGGGCGCACAAACCTACAGATATATAAAGTACAGTTTTTCTAATTAGTGATGGACTGATACTAAATTCTAAGTCTTCTTCTTCTTCTTCTTCTTCTTCTTCTTCTTCTTCTTCTTCTTCTTCTTCTTCTTCTTCTTCTTCTTCTTCTTCTTCTTCTCCTTCTCCCCCTCCTCCTCCTCCTCCTCCTCCTCCTCCTCCTCCTCCTCCTTCTTCTTCTTTCTCCTCCTCCTCCATTTTCTTTTACCAGAGCACTGATCAGCTCTGGTTAATGGCAGTATGGGGGATTGAACCTGGGAATTCAGAGCCTCAGACATGAATATCTCTTTGTATAACCATTATGCTATCTACCCCTACTTCTGAATTTTAAGTATTTAACCAGATATTCAGCTTATCATGATGGTGTGGTGGATCTCTCCTTAATGGATAGAGAACTAGATACCTACTGACTGCTTTTTCCATCCAGAAGCTAATACTCACCAGTGGTTTTATATATATCTTCCAAGGGACAAACTCCCAATTCAATATTATCCTGATTTTTCTAGATATGCATAAATTTGAAAAAAATTACATATAAAATCAACTAGATAAGAAACAAAACAAAACTCAGAGAACTACCCAGTCAAAAATATTTTTTATTTCTATATATAGGCAGAAACAAGTCAGGTGATTTTCATAGAGTAAGCATTTCTTTCCAGATATCCTGTTAGATACTTATAATAAATAAACAAATGGGCTGTGTCATTGATCCCATTTTACAGAGTAGAACACTGAGCCCTTAGCAGGTATGTGAGTGCCATGCAAGAGATAGAGTAAGGTTCAGTTCTGTGTATATCCCCACACTTATCCCCATTGCCTCTATCACTCAGTTGATTTTCAGAATCTTGGGGGCATTTCCACAAATGTGATGGTCCAAGGAGTTGAACTAACAAGTCTGTATTTCTATATTGGTTGGGTGAAACAACCACTCTAGAGTCTGACGTTCTGCAGAACCCACATGCCACTTCTTCACTCACACTCCCTGTGTAATTGACAATGCCATCTACTTAGTGCTCATATATCTGAACTTGTAGTTAGTTCTCACTATACCCCTGCACATCCTACGCAGTCATTCATAATTGCTTGCATGAAACTACCTTTCTCTCTTGAATGATTTCTGCCTCAGAAACTGAAACTTAAATAACCCTACCATATCCTTTATTTATTTATTTATATTTTTTTATCAGAGTACTGCTCAGCTATGGTGTATGGTAGTGCAGGGGATTAAACCTGGGACTTTGGAGCCTCAAACATGAAATTTTCTTTTCATAACCATTATGCTATCTACCTCCAGATCCTTACCATGCCCTTTATAGGGATGGCTCTGCATTGACTAGAGGACCATTTCTTTAATTTACTAGTCACTTCCTTCCATCCCCATTGTCTTATAAAATATCTCTTCTAGACCCATACAAGGAAATAAAGTCTACCAGAGAAAACTACACTGGAGAAAATAGGTCCTAGCATTTTGTCTCCCTAGTTCATCTTTTGCCTCCACATCCTACTGTCTAGTCTTCGTAAGGTGGCTGCAATTTTAAAATTTAACAGAGCATGCTGCTACTCTGCTGGAACTCCTCCATGGGTTTTCTATATAAGAATGAAACTCTCTAGACTACTCACTGTGCCTTGACTCTGGTCACTGTGTTCTTTATCAATATACCAGGTGAACTTCTGCCCTGGGGCATCTACATTTCCCTTGAGCCATTCTTTGACCGTCCTTCTTCTGCATGAATGTAAACTCTGCTATGTCCACTATCTTTTTGGGAACTCAAAGACTAATTCTCTTTAGCATTCACCAGATCTGAGGACCTCAATTTCTGCAATAATGAAAATGTAAGAAAAAATAGTTTTGACTTGATCTAAATAAATTCATGCTATCAGGTCCAAAAAGGATGAAAGAGGATTTAGTGGGGGTCGTATTGTTCTGTTGAAAATTGAGAAATGTTATGCATGTACAAACTATTGCATTAACTGTCGAATGTAAAACATTAATTCCCCACTAAATAAAATAAAAAAATAAAATAATATGTCAATTAAAGGCAATTGTTTCAACTAAAAAAAAAAGAGAAATTCATCCTATCTGATATTCTTAATCTCTTGAAAATATTTCAGCAAGAAAGAGTGAATTGATCTTCCCTTCATTCTCTACCTTAAGTGATTCACAAAGAAAGTGAGCATTTAGGAACAAATTCATATGCCAGCAAGGTGTATATTGACATGATCATTCAATAAATACCTATAAAGCACCAACTGCTTTAGAAAATGACTTGGGAAGAAGTAATGTCATAAAAAAGTATAATTCTTATCTCAAAGAGCTCACAGAGAAAACATATTATTTTTTTAAAATGGTCATTTTTATTATTTAATTTTTTATTTATAAAAAGGAAACATTGACTAAACCATAGGATAAGAGGGGTACAACTTCACATAATTCCCACCACCGGAACTCTGATAGCTCCCTGATAGTTCACAATTCCCACCACCCTCCCCTGATAACTTTCCTATTCTTTAACCCTCTGGGAGTATGGACCCAAGGTCATTGTGGGATGCAGCAGATGGAAGGTCTGGCTTCTGTAATTGCTTCCCTGCTAAACATGGGCGTTAACAGGTAGATCTATACTCCCAGCTGAAAACAGATATTAATTATATAACTATAACAAAACATACTGAATATTATAAATACAACGAAGGTGAAGTAGAAAGTTTTAGATTTATCTGTTAGTGAAGTCAGGAAATACATTCAAAGAAAGAATATTTGATCTGGATATGAAAGATGAATTGCAGACATGTCAAATAGGGTTATAAAATTTCTGCCTTTTGGGAGTCGGGCTGTGGCACAGCGGGTTAAGCGCAGGTGGTGCAAAGCACAAGGACCGGCATAAGGATCCCGGTTCGAACCCCGGCTCCCCACCTTCAGGGGAGTCGCTTCACAGGCGGTGAAGCAGGTGTCTATCTTTCTCTCCTCCTCTCTGTCTTCCCCTCCTCTCTCCATTTCTCTCTGTCCTATCCAACAATGACAACAATAATAACTACAACAATAAAAAACAACAAGGGCAACAAAAGGGAATAAATAAATAAAATAAATATTTAAAAAATAAAAAAAAACTTAAAAAAATTTCTGCCTTTTATTACTTGGTAATTTTAGTTAATTAGAAAATAGCAATGATGGCAAGATTAGGTGTTAAATAGAATGGGTAAAACAATACGATCTTTGGGGATTTAAGTTTGAGGTATATTTATGTCATTTATGAGTTAATATTGTGTAGCCATTATACATTACCAGTTATACCATAAGTAATAGGCAGACAAAATGCATTTTAGTCTGCCTATTATCTGCAGAGTGATCTGGCTCATGTCACCTCTCATGCCATGTGTGGTTTCTAAACATTACATCCTCACAGTTCTGAGTGGATGGTGTGGGTGGAGAAAGAGAGCATCTGTAGGATGTTTTAAGGAACTCCAATATTCCAAGAACAAAGAGAAAAAAACTTAAGGAGGAAGAAAGATTTCAAGATCCTTGGGTGGGTCATCAGGGGACTGTGACATGAGTGATATTCAGGGAAAGTTGTTTGTATTATTTACTTCAAATTTAGTAAATTGGAAATTATTTGAAAATACACATTGGAGAATCATTTTGCAAGGCTTACTAAGATAGAACAAGGTCTACTTCTCCATTGTAGTTAGTACCCTTCAGCTCTATTCATAAGAGTTCTCCTTAATGAGCGTCATTTTCCTTAATGTCCACTTTAGAGTGTCAATTTAACTCCTTACTGCTTTTATTTACCTCTTGGTATTCTTACAGATTACTACAACTTTCAAGCTTGTATCATGGTGGTTTTTTTTTTAATTTATTTTTTACTATCTTTATTAATTTGTTGGATAGAAACAGCCAGAAATTGAAAGGGAAATTTGGGATAAAGAGGGAGAGACACACAGAGACACCTGCAACACTGCTTCACCACTCACAAAGCTTTCCCCCTGCAGGTGGGGACCTGGGGCTCAAAACCAGGTCCTTGAGCATTATTATATATGTGCTCAACTGGGTGTGCCACTAGCCGGCCTCATAATAAGTATTAAACTGTTCAAAAATCAAGTAGATTGTTTAATTTTTCAACTTTCATATTTAACAAAATACTCCAATATTGCTAAATGTATGCAGCATTTCAGTGTATCCACACATTTTTACTAAGCAAAATTGATGTAATTGAAAGTATGGGAAAATCTACTATTTATGCCCGTCAAGATGACTAGGTGTTGCGTTAACAAGCAAATCCCAAATCCTAGTGGCATCATAGTTGTTTCACAGATTTCAAAGTCCTCTTTGCTGCTTTAATGACACATATAGAGTCACTGTCAGTTCTTGTTGACCATTCTAACACTCAGTCTTAGTACTTACTGTGGAGGCTGCTGGAGCAGTCAAGGAAGGATCAGAGTCAAGCACTTTGGTCTGGGAGCCACAATCACCACTTTCAGGAGACCATGGCTAAATTCAGGGAGTGATAAGTATATTTCAACTGTATCTGAAGTAAAAGATATGTAGGATGGTAGAAAATAGTACCTTGCAATTTAAGGTTCTCCCATATGAGAAATAAAATCATATTGTTCAAATACCATCAGTTGTTTACTGAAAATCCATTCTCCCCTACTTTCTTTTTTTTATATTTATTTTTCTCTTTGGTACTATACAGCAAACCCTAACAAAAGGACTTTTCAAAGTTAACCCAATTACCAAATAATGTGATGATAACATTAACTATCGATTGTCTTTTTGAACCCTTCTTCTTCTTCTTCTAGTGTTTGCCCTTCTTCCGTAGCCAGTCAACAGTGTCAGGTTGAGCCTGATGTAAAGTTTTGAGACCTCCTTTGGATCTGCAGAGGTGGCAGTTGTTGACTATGTGGGTCATAGTCTGTCTGTAGCCGCAGGGGCAATTCGGGTCGTCTCTGGCTCCCCAGCTATGGAACACAGAGGCACACCAGCCATGGCCTGCTCGACAGCGATTGAGGAGGGCCCAATCATAACGAGCTAGGTCAAAGCTGGGTTGACGCTTGCAGGGGTCTGTGATGAGGTGTTTGTTCTTTACCTCAGCTGACTGCCAACTCTGTTTCCAAGAGTCTGGAACAGAGAAGTTCAGTGTAGGAGTAGGAGACCAGATTGGATGATGAGACGTCAAGCGTTGAACACGGTGGGCGAAGATATCCATGTATATTGGCAGGTCCGGTCGAGCATAGACGTGGGAAATGAACTTAGATGATGCCGCATCCCAACGAATATCTGGCGGGGCGATGTTGCTAAGAACTGGCAGCCATGGAACCGGGGTGGAACGGATGGTTCCAAAAATTATCCTCATGGAGGAGTATAATTTGGAGTCGACCAAGTGGACATGGGGGCTACGGAACCATACTGGGGCACAGTATTCTGCAGTGGAATAGCATAATGCCATAGATGATGATCGTAGTGTGGAAGCGATTGCGCCCCATGAGGAGCTGGCCAGTCTTGCAATGATGTTATTCCTCGTGCCCACCTTTGCTGCAGTTTTTATGAGATGTTCGTGAAATGACAGGGTGCGATCGAGAGTAACGCCAAGATAGACTGGCTGGGCTTCATGCCGAATTCTCGTATCGTCAAGCTGCACATTAAGCTTACACGAGGCCGAGGCATGGTGTAGATGGAAAACAGATGATACCATTTTTGCAGTGCTAGGGATTAATCACCATTTTTTACAGTAATCAGACATCAGAGACATATCTTTTGTGAGTGTTTCCTCGAGGATGTCAAACTTGGATGCCTGAGTTGCACAGCAGATGTCATCAGCGTAGATGAACTTCCTTGAAGAAGTTTCTGGAAGGTCATTGATGTAAATATTAAATAGCACAGGAGCCAGAACAGAGCCCTGGGGGAGGCCACTAGAGACAAGTCTCCATCTGCTAGACTTGTCACCCAGATGCACCCGGAATCTTCTGTTTTGGAGAAGAAACAATATAGTGTTGGCCACCCATGGAGGCAGGCATCTTGAGATCTTGACTAGGAGACCACGGTGCCAGACCGTGTCATAGGCTGCTGTGAGATAAAAAAAGACAGCACCTGTCTTTAAATTCTTCTGGAATCTATTTTCAATGTAAGTTGAGAAGGCCAGGACTTGTTCACAGGTAGATCTTCCTGGGCGGAAACCAGCTTGGGCGGGTGATAGGAATTTCTCTGTAAGAGGAGAAATACATGACAGAAGCAGCCTCTCAAGGAGTTTGTAACACACGGAGAGGAGAGAAATTGGTCTATAGCTGGCGGCCAGTGTTGGGTCTTTCTTTGGTTTCAAAACTGCTATTATCTTCGCAAGACGCCAAATTTTGGGCATAGATTCGGATACCAAGATGTGGGACAGGAATGTAGTGAGCCACTTCTTTGCCACGGGGCCCAGGTTAAGAATGAGTTCTGGAGTGATGTTATCATAGCCTGCAGCCGTTCCCGGTTTAACCCTCTTCAAAGCGTCTTCCAGTTCAGACAGTGTAAAGGGAGAGAGTTTTGGAGATGGACAAGATAAACGGAAGCGGGATGACCACTCATGGGAAATTTCTCTTTTCCAGATTGGGTCGATCTTAGCACGTCCAACTTGAGTTAGGTGACTGGCCACTGAGTTTGGAGATACGGGAGCATGGGAGATGGGAGAGAGTTGGCTACTGGCACCTAGACTATGAAGAAGCTTCCAGGCCTTCCTACTTGAGTGGGTGAAGTTCAGACTTTCTGTGAACTGTTGCCAGCGGGCTTGGCGTGCTGCATCCAGGGAGGCAATGAGATGGTCAGCCACATCTGGGTCGCCCGACTCATCATACTGCTTTAGTAGTTGCTTGCATTCAGCATCAAGCCAAGGCATATAGTTAGCATGTCTCCCACGAGGAATAGCTTGGGAAGCTGCTTTGAAGATGGCTTGGCAGAAGTGCCTGTAGGAATCTTCAGAGGGGATAGAGTTAATTGGAATTTCAGGAATAGATTTGTTGGTAAGATCACCGAACAGACGCCAGTTTGCTTTCCAAAAGTTCCATCTTAGTTTCTCCAAGCACAAAATCAGTGGGAGCTGGAGACCAATGTGGATGATAGCTGGGTGGTGATGACTGTGCAGGAAATCCTTGAGAACTTGTCTTGTAGCGGGAAAGGCTTGGCCGTTGACTGTGCTAATCCAGCACAGGTCGGGTGATGAGTCTTTATTCCATCTAGCACTGTGAAAATAGCCTGGCTGTTTGGGATCATATAATAGGGAGAGGTCATTCGCCGAAGCCCAGTCGGCTAAGATAGAGCCGTCAGCACGAGTGGAGCAATATCCCCAGTCTTGGTGATGACTATTAAAGTCTCCAATGTAAACGGCTGGGTGATTCAGGCTAGGCAGGACCTCATTATCCTATGAGGCACTGAGAGGCTTATATACATTGACGAGCTGAATAGTTCCAATAGTAATGGAGTCGTAGAAGGTCACAGAGGCCGTATGGTAAACGTCCGCAAGATACGATTTAGCGTAGATGGCTCGGCCGTGCTTAGGATGGAGATTATAGCATATTAAATCAAATCCACTGATGGTGAATCGAGCAGCTTCATCGACTGCTATATGTGTTTTTTGTAGACAAATAACATCTGCCTGATGCTGTATCGCCAATTGACCAATAAGAATGCATTTGGCAAAGGACTGCCCCTCAACATTAAGTTGGAGGACTGGAAGAGCAGGACCAACAGCTTGAAAGCTGTCTGGAGCTGCTTGTTGCTGGCTTTGAAAGTGACTGGGATCCATGTGGATTCAGTAGGCTAGGAAGGATCGTCAGTTTCCCCAATGAATGAATGCACCACGGGAAGGTCGATCCAATGCATCCATTTGAACCCTAAGACAGCAGGAACTTCACATCTCCACTATAGAGCCTCTACTTCCCCCAGTCCTGGAACCTTTGGATAGGGCCCACATTTCCGTATTCCTCTCCCAATCCATATCAAATAATATTGCATCTGCCAATCACAACCTAACCAACACAACGATTGCCACCTCAACATGCTTCACTTCAGACTGTGTCCAGAGACTTCATGTGTGGAATGACAATCCTTCAACTTCATTACTTGGGTGAGACCTTTCCTTTCATAGTATACTCTAATTTCATCTCAGGTGGTTCACTTTCTAACAAAGTCCCAAAACCTAGATATACACCAGTTTCTGTGAGAGAGAGCATATGTTTACACGTATCTGTAAACTACTGCAAAATATATGCCTGAAAGCAGAAGTGTACTAGAGTTTGCAGTGAGTACCCCCCTAACATTTCCTCTCCACTATTCCAAGCTTTGGGTCCATGATTGCTCAACAATTTGTTTGGCTTCGTATGTTAACTCTCTTTTCAGTCACCAGGTTCCAGATGTCATCAGGATGCCGGCCAGGCTTCCCTTTACTGAAGACCCCACCAAGGTGTCCTGGAGCTCCACTTCCCCAGAGACCCACCCTACTAGGGAAAGAGAGAGGCAGACTGGGAGTATGGACCGACCAGTCAATGCCCATGTTCAGCGGGGAAGCAATTACAGAAGCCAGACCTTCTACCTTCTGCAACCCACAATGACCCTGGGTCCATGCTCCCAGAGGGATAGAGAATGGAAAATCTATCGGGGGGTGGTGGGAAATGGAGATTGGGTGGTGGGAATTGTGTTTAATTGTACCCCTCCGACCCTGTGGTTTTGTTAATTAATCCTTTCTTAAATAAAACAAAAAAGAAAGAAACTTGGTTAACAGAAGTGGAAAAGGACCAATGTCTTTGCCAGATGTCAGTGCATTGCTTCTTCTGCAAATTGGCTATGGTTTGCTGAAATAAAATCTTCCCTTAACTGAGGACAGATACAGCAATTTGGGAATGATAAGATAAGAACTTCTGGGAATGTAGTGTCAGAGAGAAGAAAAGGACTAGGAAGCTAAATCAGGGCAAAGAGTAGGTCTGAAGCTTAAAGAAAATATATAAATACAATTAACTATTTACCATATCAGTCTGACCCGGGATCCATATCTGTTCATATTTGACACAAGAGCCTGTATAACCTCGAAGTCCCTGTCAGTTTGCATTCATAGTCCACGTTCATAGCTCGGAATATTCTAGACTGTACTCATTTCAGGACCAATTTTCCTTGAGTGGAAAAGTAAGATAACTCATCCTACCATCTTCCCAGACAATATTTTAGTCCAATTTCAGGTTAGCTCTTAAGCTCCAGCAAAAATCACTACAGCCTTGGAACATACCTAAAATAGACTTCTTAGTTTCTGTCCACCCTGAAATCCTTATTCCCATCTGCTCTATCCCTTTATTATGGTCCCTGTTCATTAAGCATTTTGTCCTGCTTTATATCTTACTGTATTTCAGCCACCAAGTTGCAGATGCTACTATGATTTCATACTCAACTCCTCAGAGAGACAACCTCACCTCTCCAGAGCCCTACTCCACTAGGGAAAAACAGAAACAGGCAAGGAGTATGCATTGGCCTGCTAATACCCATGTCCAGTGGACAAGTGATACAGAAGCCAGAATCCCCACCTTCTGCACCCCATAAAGAATATGATCCATACTCCCAGAGGGGAAATACTAGGCAAAGATGGCCAAAGGGCTCTGAACTCCAACTTTATCAGGACACAGAGAGAAAAGAGGGAGGAAAAAAAAAAGGAAGGACACTCAGAAGTGCCAATGCCCATGTCCAGCAGAGAAGCAATTACAGAAGCCAGACTTTCCACCTTCTGCACCCTATAGTGATCCTGGGTCCATATACTCAGAGGGCTAAAGAATAGGAAAGCTTCCAGTGCAGGGGATGAGACATGGGAATGTGGTGAGGGGAATTGTGTGGAATTGTACCTCTTTTATTATATGGTCCTATTGATCATTATCAAATAAATAAATAGGTGTGAAAGGAAGAGAAGGTTAATAGGTTAGAAAGGAAGAGAAGGCAGTACCATAGAAAATGAGCAAATATATAAAAAGATAGATAGTTACAGAAATAATAGTCAACCCATATCTGTGATCTTGGGAGAACTAGTGCAGTTTCCAATGGAGGGGATTGGGACACAGAACTCTGGTGGTGGGAAAGGTGTGGAATTATACTTCTATTATCTTATAATTTTGTAAATAAATAATATCAAATAACTAAATAGAAAAAACTTCTGGGGATTATCATTGTCCAGTGACTACAGTGATGCTACTACAAATTGTGTATTAAGACTACCCCACCACTAGTTTGAATAATGGAAAAAATACATAATTACTTGATTTGGTGGTGGGCTCCTTGATTTACGCACAGTGCACAGGTATGAAACTATACCTATGAAATCTTGGAAATTTGGAAAGCACTGAAAAATGAATAATACATTTTATGGAAAATAGAAATCATAGATTAAGTTAGACTTCTGCATTTATAAACTACAAAACCATGAAGAATTTATAAAAGAAGGACTATGGGTCATTTTAAATCCATCCAAACAATACAGTATTATATATATATATATATATATTGATTTGTCATTTCTTTGGAATAATTTAATCTAGTTGATTACATGACTGAGAAAATGAAACAAAACATTTATATGTCAGCACAGCCTATCTTTCATGGGAGGATATATCTTAAAATAAAAATGTGAAATTGTTTTGGCTAGTGCCAAGCAAACAAAAGGACTGAAGAAAATCCTGAAAGACACAATCTCAACTCTTTGATTCTGTACCCAGAACCTGGTTTTATCTGAACCTTTAGCAGGGAGTGTGAGTGGCAGATCAAAAAAACTGTCTAGTCTACATTAAGATACCCATTACAAAGGTGAGATAAATATCTTGATCAGTTTTCCTTGTTAGAGGGACATCAGCTCTCAATTCTGAAGTCACACAGACTTGTTTCTGTGGTGTCTATCTATCCCATCTTGTAGAATCTGTAACTATACAGAGGTAGTTGCTCTGCATAGTGGATGTTTGTAATTATTTCATGGCATATACTGGAAAATCAGTGCTATTGGGTCACTAGGGTAAAGAAAGGGCTATCTCTCCATCTTTGATAATGCCCCTACCCCTTCTTTTTCTAGCGTTTGCCCTTCTTCCATAGCCAGTCAACAGTGAGCCTGATGTAAAGTTTCAAGACCCTACCCCTATCCAGAAGGGATTCTTCTTAATGGGGGATACTTCCCTTCTTAGCTTCTTTGAGAAGACATTTCCCTTTTTGCTGTCTATAATAGGCCTGCAGATCCAGAGAATTTGAAATTTTACTTGACCAAAATAGAGAGAATAAAGAGTAACAGGGAATAGCATGGGGAGAGTTAGAATGGGGCAAGGCAGTGGAGAAAGTTGAACAATTGAAGGAATGTTCCTCTTGCCACCTCTTGAACATCATGGATGAATGCAGGAGTCCGTCTCCACAGTGTGGGAGTCCAGCCTCCATCGAGGTCCAGTGAGGGGGAGAGAAATGAAAACACTCACTCAGAGGCAAGGAACCTTAGAATTACTCAGGACATGGCCTGAAATGGAATAGTGAACACATTTATTGGGAAATATGTAAATATATATACCCCCATGGCTATAATGTGTGGTAGAAATTTCTGGAGAATGCAAATATCTATTGTTCAGCATAATAGCCTTCTCCTCTCAGGTAAGAACTAAATTCCACATGTGCTGTACCCAACTTCACAACTATCTTGAGCAGAATTTTTGTGCTTTGGATTCCACTCTGTGTAGGTCAGTGAGAACACTGGTTTAACACTCTTTCTGAAAGTTGCTTTCAGCTGTGTGCTTTCGTATTTGAAAGCTACAACAGCTGAAAGCTCTGTTTTTGGATAAGAAAAAGTGGACAGGGAATGAGAAGATTCTCATGTAAAGCCAATCTAATGCATTTGTGTGGCCTTGGCTGGGCCACGTAAACACGCAAGGCCTGGCTTGCACAATATAGTCAGTGATATCGGTTAGATCATGTTCTTTCTGGATAGGAAATAACCAATTAAAATTATGCATAGCTATTAACATAGCTCTGCCTCTGGTTTTTAATAGATTTATGTTCAATATCAGGCCCAATTATCATAAAAACAAAAGAATGAGGGAAATCTTTTTAATGCTTTAAAAAGCTCATGTGAAATCAGAGAACCAAAGGCACAAAACCTTTATTAACAGCTGCAGCAATCTATGGCAACGGCCGCAAATGGAGATGCATTTTTTTTTTGTATACCAGAGCACTGTTCAGCTCTGGCTTATGGTAGTGTGGGCTATGAACCTGGGACTTTATTTATTTATTTATTTAGTTGTTTATTTATAAAATGGAAGTAGTGACAAGACCTTAGGATAAGAGGGATACAATTCCATATAATTCCCACCACCAGAACTCCATATCTAATCCTCTCTCCTGAAAGTTTTCCTATCTTTTATCTTTCTGGGAGTATGGAGCCAAGGTAATTATGGGGTGCAGAAGGTGGAAGGTCTGGCTTCTGTAATTGCTTCCCCACTGAACATGGGCATTGGCAGGTCGATCCATACTCCCAGCCTGTCTCTCTCTTTCCATAATGGGGCAGGGCTCAGGGAAAGTGGGGCTCCAGGACATATTGGTGGGGTCATCTGCCTAGGAAAGTCAGGTTGGCATCATGGTAGCATCTGGAACCTGGTGGCTGAAAAAGAGTTGATATATAAAGCAGAACAAGTTGTTGACTAATCATGAACCTAAAGGCTGGAATATTGTAGATGAAGATTTGGGGTCTCCCTTTTTGGAAAAAAAAGTAGTAGGTCTATTTTAATTATATCCAATGAGACCATGACCTTACAAGTTTTTGTCTGAGCTTGACATCTAACATGCAGTTGGCATGTTATTGTCTGGAAAGATGATGTCACAGTTGGGAAAAAAGGGAAAAAAAGACTAGAAAGCTGGATTAGGGAAGAGAGTAGCTTCCAAATATGGGACATTTATATAAGTATTCTTAACTGTGAGCCCCATAGATTTGATCTGGGGCCCACAGTTAGCACAGGTTCTTATGTAACCTCCGTATCCGTAGGTCCAATCTGGCATTCTGAGGTCACAGCTAGGAACATTCCAGGCTGCATAATTTCAGGACTCATCATCCCCAGGTCATAGGTAGAGTATGTTTTCCAACCTCCATTTGGAGAATGGAACATTCCCTACCCTTGTTTATCTACATTGAGGGAAAGGTCTTATAGGAGACCACAGAGGGGTCCATTATATTGTTCCTGTTGGAGATGACCAGTGACAGTGGTGAGGTGGATCCACTAGAGGTCTAGGCCCACTGAACCTGGGACTTTGGAGCCTCAGGCATGAAATGGGAGTGCCATTTAATTAAGGGCCAGTTACAGAAAATAATTTCAGAATAGTGTAATTTGTGAGCTAATGTCAGGTTCTGTCACTGATATCACACTCTTCAATACTTGTGAGTGTTCAGTTAATGGAATGAAATCGGAAGAACTTTGAGACTGTGCCTGTCTTCTTTAGAAACACATAGCTTTTAGGCAGCTTTGAAAAAAAGTTTGTCAAAGCCATGATAATGACCTTATGAAAAAAAATTGTAGAAGTCTTTAAGTCAGGAAAATATGTGGCTTCCCTATTTGACAATAAGGGTTATAACTGCCGTGTTTGTTGGCCCTCAAGTGTACTCCTCCTACACCCCTCTAAAATGGTGAAGGCTTTAAATTCCTTGATTGCCAAGGTGCTAAGTTCAATGAGTATAATTTTGTTTTAAACAGTTTTGTTAGGAAGCAATAGGAACCACAGAGCTAATTAAGAAAAATGAGATTATGAAAAGAATACAGACAGAAAAACAGGGTTGCTTTCTTTTTATTAATGCTGGTATCTGTATTTTTCAGAGCCAGCACTTGGAAGCTCTGGATCTGGGCTTATAGTGATAGTGTAGTCATTTTGTACTATAGTCATTATTATATTGAAAAGTTAGATATTTCACATGCATATTGTCTTTTGTGTGTAGATATTCTCTACCATTCTTGTTGCAGGCATATAGAATTTCGGCTGTGAAATGTATAGGAAATAAAGATTTTAGTACATGAAATTTTACACACTTCTGAAAATAATCCAATTTGGCCCATGAAAGCATTTTTCTTCAATTTTAAAAAGGTATTACTTCTTTTATTCTGTACACTATTTGACATTTATTATAGACAACCTGTATCAAAAATTAATCCCAATATAACAATAGACAACTATAAATTTACAATAAAATTTGATAGGCTATATGGCACAAAGCTCAAGGACCAGCGTAAGGATCCTGGTTTGAGCCCCTGTATCCCCACCTGCAGGGGAGTTGCTTCATAGGCGGTGAAGCAGGTCTGCAGGTGTCTATCTTCCCCCACCCCGTCTTCCCCTCTTCTCTCTGTTCCTTTCTGTCCTGTCCAGCAACAACAATCAATAACAACAACAATCATAACTACAACAATAAAACAACAAGGACAACAAAAGGGAATAAGTAAATAAATAAATATTAAAAAATTGATAGGCTATCTTTGTATTCTTACCAGGTTCCGTCACTTCCTTTCATGAAAAGCTAAATTGTATGCGTATTATACCTACAAATGTCCATCTATATTTGTATTTTTAAACAACATATTATTTAGATTTTGCAAGTGGCAGATTTGCTTTAGCAATATGTGGCATATTGCTTCAAAATAATGGTTTGGGGATAAAACTGAATATCTTTACATCTCTGATTTATCTACATCTCCATTTATTTACTAGCAGTGTGATCTTAAATGCATTACCTTCTTTGAATAATTATTTCCTTGTCAAAAGTAGGAATAACCTTGCCCCCATCATCACCCACTCTGAGTAGATACCTGATGATGTAATGGGAGAAATGTCACAGAACATGTGTGTTTCTGGTCCATGATCAACTTTCAAAAATGTCCCCTATTTCCTACCATCTTTGCCAGACATTCTAGGAACTCCTAGTAAGCACATTAGCCCTTCAACACAGGCACCTTCTTCAAGTTACCAGGCAGGCACTAAAATAACAGAAAATGAGGAACTCGGAGAAAAACAAAGGCCATCAGATTTTTTTAGAGTCCTTAATCTGTCTACACAGGGAAGACAAATGAGCTGGACAGTAGACAGTGTATGCCATTACCAGATCATTAATTAGCAACTTACACAGTCTTGGCAGGAAACCATTCATCATTTTCAGATGAGTAGAGAACTGCAGAACCTTCTGACTATCCTTATTCTGCTTCACTACGGCAGATGCAATTATCCTTGCCAGAGCTTTCCCTCCCACAGTGTCTTATCAAGTTAAGTGACTAGGGACACTGCTGCCATGTGATCTGCTGAATGCAAGAGTCCTGAACTTGGAAGGAAGATGGGTCAAAAGGCTTCCAGAGTGGAAGAGCCAGGCCAGAAACTTAAAAAGATAACTGAGGACTTCTGGAACAAGATGAGAAGATGAATAAACCATTTGCTGTTTTGCAGTGACATGATGCTTCAGAAAAATTCATTTTAGTTGCCAAAGTAGCCTGTTTGGTGTTCACAAAGATGCTCAGCATGCCTTTAACATGTGGGCTCAGTGTGCAGGGCCTGCATATACTATTCTGAAGACAACCAGTGGCAAAAGGGTATTGAGAAGCTAGCAAAGAACCTTAGAAAGCAAAAGTTATTTCTGGAACAAAATATCTAGTAGGTAATTTATTTTATTTTATTTTTTTGAACCAACATCTGCCTAGTCTCAAGGGTTAGGCTTGCACTGTGATATAATCCTGTGCTCTTCAGTGAGGTCCCAAATCACAAAGAACAGGACAGCCAATGGCCAGTGATGTGTTCTTTCTTTCTAGATAGAGACAGGAAAGCAGAGAGACAGAGATAGAAAGGGCAAGAAGCCCCAGTAACAAATTTTTCTTCAATGTGATAGATTTTGGACTTGAACCTGAGTTTTGCACATGGCAAAGAAAAGTGCACTGAGTGAACTATCTTTCTTAGTGTGTCTTAACTACTAACTACCCATTGCCTTTGAATACCCACTATTTATTTACTTACTTATTTGTTCATTTATACATTTCTATGGCTACCAAGGTTATCATGCAAGCTCAGAACCTCCATGACAACTGCAATGCTTCCAGAAGCTAGAGTTTAATTTAATTTTATTATTTTTCGCTTTGATAGGACAGAGAGAAATTGAGTTAGGAAGAGATAGAAATGGATAAAGAAAGACAATGCAGTCTTGCTTTACCACTCATGAAGACTCCCCTTGTAGGTGTGGAATAGAGATTTGAACCCAGGTCCTTGAACATGGTAATTTGTGAGCTCCACCAGGTGTGCCACTGCTCATCCCCTACATCTCTTTTTTAAAATAATTTTATTTGTTTGTTTATTATTGGATAGAAACAGGAAGAAATTGAGAAAGGAAAGGAACAAAGGGAAAGAGATAGAGAGATACCTGCAGCTTTACTTCACCACTTGTGAAGCTGTCTCCCTGCATGTGGGGACTAGGAGCTTGAACTTGGGTCCTTGCACACTATAATGTGTGAACTTACCAGGTGTGCCACTGCTGGCCCCTCCCCCATCTTTTGTCTCTATGAGTAAAACCTCCTTCTGTGTTTTAACTTTTCTCTAATATTTTGAAATCCATTCTCTCCATTTACAATGATTTGCAGCTTGAAAGCTTTCAAGGACAATGAAACATTCAAAGTCAGAAGCTGAAGGAAATGTATGTTCTTGGTTCTCTCCCCTAGCCCACATCCACATACAAACACGAGCAAAAAGGGAGAGAATGCCTCGTCATTTCACCAATGCCTCAAACTTTGAGAAAAGGACATAGTTCTACGGTGAGAGGGAAGTCACTGAGTAGGAAGGATCAGGAAACTGTGTATCCATAGATTCTCCAGTTTAAGTTGATAAGTACAGTTTATGAAACATCAAGAAAATGAGTAGAAAACATTGTCTTGATTCCTCAAAGATTTAGTTGAAATGAAAGGACTTGGAAACATTGAACTGGTGATCAGGTAAGCTGGTTTCTATTGTTCTAGATGTGTGTAGTGGGAGTGGGGGGCATCATGGTAATAGAGGCAGCTATTGAGTTATTGCCCCCAAGAAACCTCGAGTGGGAGGGGGCTGTAGTGTCAGGATGGGAGAGAATACTGGCTTTCTAGTCCACTGTGCTTAGGGTAAGTGACACATGAAAAATATTTAGGGAATATTGTAAAATTAAAACCAAAATTATTACCACAAAACTAAGTGTAATACTTATTCTTTCCTTCTCACTTATAGATAGTGATAGAATAAATATTTAGATTCAGGAAACAGGTTGAGCATTTGGCTAAAATATTTTTTCTCTTGTTTTATCCTATTCCATATAATCCATGTCTACTTCAATTTCCTCTGCATTAGTCATTTTAAAGACAATGCATATTCATTAATAAAAACAATTGTATTAATTAGTATATAATTATGTATAGCACAATGAAATGACCTATATATATGTACTTTAAAAGCCACTTTACTGACATTACACTAAATAATGGAAATAATACAATTTTCTCTCTCTCTACTTATCTGTGGAATATATTTTCTCCTTTGAGATGGTAGCTGCTTTCCCAGACCAGATTTCTGAGTAACTGAGGAGCAGAGCTCCCTTACTAACTAAACATGGCACACGTGAAAACATTATATAAATCTCTTTTGTTATTTTTAAGTCAAAGCAATTTGGAAGTTGTTTTTACTGCAGTAAAACTTGGTCTATACTGACTGACACCCTAGTTATTCTATTATCTGCTTTAAATGACTTAGGTGAACAGTCTATTTTCAGTTCTTCAAAAAGATGGAGCTATTTTCATTTCTCCAAATTAAAGACTTTGAAAATTAAATGTGTTCTATACACTGAAGAGAGGAGTTTTGAATATCACAGTGAATCTTTTAATCCAATAATATAGAGATTCAGATAGATGGCTTTTCTTGAAGGATATTGTCTAAAAAGAACTCATCAAACAAACACATATTATTCAGGAATAAAATAGGAAAGGGAAGGTTAACAGAATTATGGAATTTCACAATGACCTTATCCCTTAGACTATTGTGAGTCACTCAGAAAATCCATAGTACTATTCTTAATTATTTCCCACCCTTTTCCCACCAGGGGTGCTAAGAACCTACTTCAGGTTCTATAAGAGATAAAGTACAGAAAAAGTGAAAGGAAGTAAGATGAATTTCTGAAATCTGAGGTGAGGAATGCAAGATCTTTTTCAGATAAAGGTGTACTGGAACCCAGCCTCTGAGTTTGTGGAACCCAGACTCTGAGTAGGTGTTCAAAATCACTACAACCCCTCCATCTCTGGTCCCTAGATTCTGAAAGAAAAGCCATGCATTAGTTATATAATTTGCTAAATTAGATTGCAATTTTGGAAAAGAATATTCACATCCAATGACTGAAATAGAGAACCCAAAGTCATATGTAGAGTGGACTTTCCCTACATTCTCCCACAGCCTCTCTCCGACCCCCTTCTCAGTCATGTCAGAGGTTTTTAGTGTGTCTGCCAAATGTTTATCTCCAGCAAACAAGTCCCTTGGTGTTCTTACAGGGAACTTAACAACCAAGGACATTCATGAATCTGGGGATGGCTGGGATTTTTCAGTGTGTGTGTGTGTCCAGGTGTCTATCAATAAATATGTCTCCAGGAAAGTGACAGGTTTTCTTTTTGAAATATATTGATTTATGAAAATTAAAGTCCCAAAGGCCATTCATGAATTTTTACTTTGGTGCACCAGCTTACCCTGTCCCACAGGTTATTTGAATCTGTTGTAAATGGAGAGATATCATTGTTGTGGCTGGATTCTTTTCTTGCAAAGAATAGAATCATAGGAAAGCAAAAACAAGATAAGGACTCTACAGGCCCATTTGGTGGCTCTGCTAGAAACATTATAAACCATGAAGGGAGCCACCTATGTCATTATTCTATTGGATATTATGATTTTCAGTGTTCATTTATTGACTTGTTCCTATTAGCTTTCAGAGGAAATTCCTTAATAAGTAGTGAATAGCAGAACACTCTTTAGGTCGTGAGGTCTAGCAGAAATGAATCTCAGTTCACCACTCTAGCATTCCAAAATTCGTTTTCCCTGTCCAGTGTATACCACTGGATTGTTCTAAGAGAGAGAGAGATACTGAGTATAAGGATAGTGTCCATCCTACTTGTTTATGTTTCATTCTAGTTGCCACTGTTGCTATTCTATTTGTGGCTTAGATAGGAGACTGAAGGGAAGAAAAAAAAAAAAAACTAAGAGAACAGAAGGTAGCCAATCTGGAGGACAGGCAGTGGCACACCTGGATAAACTCTCATGTTATAGTATGAAAGGACTCAGGTTCAAGTGTCTGGCCCCCACCTGCAAGGGGAAAGCTTTACAAGTGGTGAAGCTGTGTTGTAGGTGTCTTTATGTCTCTCTCCCTTGTTATCATACCTCCATTCTCAATTTCTCTATATCCAATAATAAATAAATAAAATATTTTTTAAAAGAAAGGTAACCAATTGTACCCTGGTGGCCTGCTGGTTTTCAATAAGTATCCCCTCTCAGTGTTTTTAATGTGCTATCTGGCAATAACTGAGAACTTCCTACATGAACAATAAGAACACAATGTTTCCCTAAAGTACAATTGCTTTTCCATTCTATATGTTAAAGGGTTAAGGAAAAGATAAACAGATACAAGAGAAGAGAGAGGGAGAGATTCCCACATATTACTCCACTTACTCATAGAGTTCCCTTAGTGTTATTGTAAGTGCTTCCTTATTAAAACATCAGTTTTTATATATGATAGAGCATTCACTCTACGTGTTGTATTTTCTCTTCTCTGCCTTTCTATAAAGATAATTATGTATCTCTAGTGTTCATTTTCTTTATCTTCTCCTCTATCTCCAGTCTGACATTCTGTTCAGGAAATAAGACAACCTCTCTGCATATACCTCTCCAGATAATAATACTCCTTAATACTAATATTTAATCATAATATTTTCAACTGTGACTGATTACCATTATTGTTAATGATCACTATATATAAAATTATCTGTGAAAAATGGTATCTTTTAACAAACTGATAGATTAATAGGTAGTTCTTAACTATTAAAACTATCCCTGAGGGAAAGGTAGAAATAGGCTGGGGTTATGGATTGACCTATCTATGTCTAAGTCCAGCAGAGAAGCAATTGCAGAAGTCAAATCTTTCACCTTCTGCACCCCATAGAGAATTTTGGTCCATATTTTCAGAAGGATAAAAAATAGGGAAACTTCCAGTGGAGGGTATGGGATACAGAAATGTGGTAATGGAAATTGTATGGAATTTTACCCCTCTTATCCCACAACCTTGTCAATAATTATTAAATCAATAATAACAATATTTACGATACTATCCCTGAGGTATCATCAGGGTGAGAGTGTAGATGTTCTCCTGGGAATGACTTCAGTACTGTGAACATGTATATTCCAAATGATGCATGCCCACTGTATTTTGATGGAAGCTTCAACTCTGGAACACAAGAAGTAGTGGGTAATTTTGAAACCAGAGAAAGTAGATAGTTAAACTGGACTCTATATTACAGTCTGGGATCAAATCAGTCAAAAAGTAACAGGATACACGATACCCAAAAGTTGCACAAAGGAGGTGGTATTACTTGTGGCTCCAGATATTGTTAAATGGAAGTAGTTTGGGGAAGGACATCCTTAGGTGAGTAGAGGACTTTCATAAAGGTACACATTATACTCAAGGAATAGTGTCTGAGATCTTAGATAATGCCAGATTGTAGAGCTCACTGAGGGTCAGGTGGTAGCACACTTGGTTGAGCACACATATTATAATGCATAAGGACCCAGGTTTAAGTCGTCAGTCCCCATCTGCATGGAGAAAGCTTCATACATGGTGAAGCAGCGCTGTAGGTATCTGTCTGTCTCTCTCCTTCTCTGCATCCCCCATCCTCTTGATTTCTGGCTGTCTACATCAAATAAATAAAGAATAATTTTTTAAACAAAGAGAGATCACTGACAGATGGTATGTGGCACTTTGTAGACATAGAGTCATTTAAATGAACCTCTAATTTGGTGAGGAGGATTGAGAGAGAAAGAAGCTTAGTCTCTTGCCTCTGGAACTAAGAGGGCTTTGAGGTCTTCACAAGACATGTCACATGGATGCAGATGATAGGTCTACAGAAGACAAGAAGGAGCTCAATGAAGGGTAGGCTGAAGCTTATGTGCTGGCAAAACTTTCAAGGTGCCATATAAAATGAAAACATGACCATTACTGTAGAGTTAAATGCTGTGAGTAAATACTATGAGTAAAAGCAGTGTTGAAGGTAAATCCCTTCCTCCCTTTCTCTTATATAAACCTCCTCCCCTCTCAGTTTCTCCATTTTACTAAATAAAAACAAAAAATAGGAAAAGGAAAAAAATAAAATGCCATAAGAAGTAGACCGGAGTATAGCCATTAAACTCCTGTAATAACTCTGGTGACATAAATAAATAAATAAATAAATATAATCTGGCAATTCTCTAGTGACTATATTACCTTATTGAGAAACCTGATTGACTTCAGTGAACTAAAAGCTTTGTTTGTGAGCTCTCTAGACAGTCTTCATTGTGACGGCCACTGATCTCACAGAGTTCCAGTGGAAGCACAGGGCTAAGACCCAGGGTTCTTCACATCCTGTGTCTGTCTGCATATGCCAAGTATGCATATGGCTTCTTCTTGTGAGAGCAAATTATGAAAAGAAAAATTCCATGGAATGATTCCACAGTACAAGTAAAAGACCATGTTACCTGGAAACCTGGGAGAAATATCTTTAAAACCATTCAGAAAAAACAAACAAACAAACAAAATCAAAAACACCCCCAGTATTTTAGAAAATATCTGTTTGGTATGCTCAAAAAAGAAGAGGCAGAAGAACTTGAAATAGATGGAGCAGTAGTAAAACACCATGGGGGGAATATGGTAGAAATAAATGATAGCTGACCTAGTGAGATAATTCAGGGCTTTGTCTACTGCACTACTGTTAGTTTTGGTGCAGAAAGAATTGCAAATGTTATCAAATATGGGTGCTAGTACAATTCTGTTCTTAACCAGGGAAACATTGCCAGTGAGAAGTGACTGACACTGCCTCAAGAAATAAAAAAAAACAACAACAACAAAAACCTGAGAACTTAGATCAAACCTGTTTTTTTCTATATTGTCAGTTTTAATTCATCCCTATCTCTTACATCCTATAGGAAAATCACCTATAGTCTACAAATCTCTCCTATGATTCTTCAATGAGAGCTTGAGAGCTTTCTAATTGGAAGCCAGATGTCTCTGACATATCTTCCAAACTTAGCTGGGTATCCTTCTGTAAGGAAAAGCAGACAGAAACAAATACAGACACTGCATACCTGATTTCAATTGAAATCAGAGCAGATACTACCCAAGAAATTGCCCGATGCCTAGGAAAGGTAGAAACTGTTTGATAATGCATTTCAGCTTCCTTCAAATCTGAAAGAAATGTGGTTATGAACAAGAACAATCTGGGATAAGAAATTAATGAGTTTAAAACAAAATACTGATTCTAGTAGTGAAATTAATTAGTTGTTTAATTAATATGTAATTACCAGGGGATAGGTAGTGGTGCTTGTAGTTAGCATACACGTTACAAGAGGGGTGAAGCAAGGTGCAGGTGTCTCTTTGTCTCTTTCTATTACTATCTTCTGCTGTCCTCTCAACTTTTCTTTCTCTATTCTATAATAAATAAAATTATTAGAAAAAGAAAGATATAGTGACCAAATAGGAAAATGGTGCGAGAGTATTAGCTTGTGAATAGATATTGCGGAAACTTGCATGACAGAGTAATTGTGAAATGGTTATTGGAGCATTAAATATAAACTTTCATAGCAACAAAATTGTAGAAGCGTAAATATGATAAGCACAGAGATGAGAAGCCAGTTTCATGTACAGTTAGGTTCATGGTCATGGATAATAAGGGCAGGAGACCAGAGTTACAGAACTGCCAACACAGTCACATGAATAGTTTAAAATCATTCTCCTATGGAGTAAAACTAGAAATAAATGACAGGAGAATAAGCAGACACACATGTCAGGAAACTCAAAAATAATTTTAAAAACAACTCTTCATGTCACAGAGAAAATCACAACTGCAATTACAGACTATTTAGGAGCATAGTAATAACTCAATCTGGCTGAAACCTAAGGAAAATAATTATTTTACTGAAACTGTTCCAGAAACTGATGTAAAAGAGGAATTAAAACATGCCAAAACCTTTTAGCAGATATGGTATAAACTTAATAACAAAAGTTTATGGCAATAGCATTTGAAAACAAAACTGCAGAATAATATTTAGAATGAGTGTATCTAGTGCTATAACAGAAAGTATCTGTGCTTTTCATTGATAATACAACCTGTATAACTAGTGAACACAACCACATGATTTTTCTCAAGTACTTAACCAAAATATGCCATGTTTATCTGGATGTGAAGCATTCAAGGAAAACCAATACAATGTTGGAAGATTATAACTGCCTGACAATTGCTGTATAGCTACAAAAGTATATAGACTCTGTAGTGATCATAGTACCCTTAATATAAATAACCCCAAAGGATATAGATCAGTGAGTAAATAGAAAATTAACATTAAGTAGAAAAGTAGAAAAGAAACATTAAGTAGAAAAGTAACTAAGTAGAAAAGAAACATTAAGTAAGTCAAAAAATAAGTACAAAAGAAACGTTAGCTGGTGGAGTCAGGTAAAAATCACTATATACATGGGCCCCTTGAAATATACCTAACAGACTTCCTAGCTTGCTCTAAACCAGAGACCCCAAATCTCATCTGCTCTATTTTTACCTTGAGGTTCCTGATTATTAAACAATATGTTCTGCTTTACATCTTAACACTTTTCAGCCACCAAGTTGCAGTTGCCACCATGATGCCAACCTGATTTCCCTGGGCAGAGGACTTCACCAATGTGCCCTGGATCCCCACCTCTCCAGAGACCTACCCCACTAGGGAAAGATAGAAAAAGGCTGGGAATATGGATAGACCTGCTAATATCTATTTTTCTAGCAGAGAAGCAATTACCAAAGCCAGACCTTCCACTTTCTGCAATTCATAAGGGTCCTGGGGTACATATACTGCCAGAGGGATAAAGAACAGGAAAACTTCCAGTGGAGGAGATGGGATATGGAACTCTGCTGGTGTGAATTGTATGGAATTGTACCCCCTCTTAACCTATGGTCTTGTCAATCATTATTAAATCAATTTTTAAAAGTATAGTCTATATTTAGAGAAAATTAAAGAAACCATATGATATAACATAATCTTCTAGATTTCAATTTGCCTAGAAGTAGATTCACTCTCTAGACTACTTGGCAGAATATATGTTTGTTACATCTTCAAGACACTGCAGCTTATTATGTTATACTCATATCTCCACTCATTCACAGTGCAAGAGCTTCCGTCCCATGAGTTGGAATAAAGAGGCTTTAATAATGACCTTGAGTCCATACTCCCAGAGGGATAAATAATATGAAAGCTATCAGGGGGAGGGGATGGTATATGGAGTTCTGATGGTGGGAAATGTGAGAAATTGTACCTCTTTTATCCTATGGTTTTGTTAATGTTTCCTTTTTATAAATTAAAAATAATAAGCAAGGCATTTCAAAAAAAGAAGAAGAAGAACAAAAGCAGTGCCACAGTGAAAAGTTAAATGATCAAAAGAAACATGAGATTATGAAGCCCCAAAAGTAAGTCTGAGAGATCATAAAACTGAGAACCTAAGAGGAAAAATGATAATATGAACCTTGAGTGTAGGAGACTTTAGGAGTTTGAGGCATGAAATAAGGTGAGTTGGCATTTTTAGGAAGAAGCAAGAGCCCTGCATCTGGCTGATTTTGTAGCTAGGGTATAAGTTTCAACTAGAAACTGGGTGAATTTAGAGGACCAGGACTACTGGTAAAGTCTTTCTGTTGTGTGGGACAAGGGCATAGATTCAAACTGTTGACATATTCTGGGAGATTTCTGAGACAGGATGCTCCTGGTTCGTTCTACGTGTTGCCTGTCATATGAGAAAACATCACTTTTGCAATGTCCTCTTGATTATTTTGTTGTTCTGTATGGTACACCTCTGTTAAGCTGCAGGTTTATGTATGAACTGGGGGTCCTATAAATGAGCACAAGTAGCAATAATCCAATTAACATACTCATTCATTTCTGTGAAAAGTATACATTAACTTGATTGAACTATGAGGTGCCCATATATTTATTCATTTATTATTTTGTCATGTCTGTGAATCTTTTCAGCTAATACTAGTATTGGAATCCATAGACTGAGTATAGAAAATTTCCCTTCAGAATTTGGGTAGCTGCAATCCAATAAAATTAATTATTGGAGATGCAAATAGAAGAAAAGACGGAGTAAGAGGGATTTTTACTTGACTGCGTTGAACAGACATCAGTTTGTCCCTGTCTTTGAGTTTTGACTAGAACTACACCAGTGGCTTTCCTGGGTCTCTAGTTTTCTTTTTTTTAAAATTTATTTTTTATTTAAGAAAGGATAAATTAACAAAACCATAGGGTAGGAGGGGTACAACTCCACACAATTCCCACCACCCAATCTCCATATCCCACCCCCTCCCATGATAGCTTTTCCATTCTCTATCCCTCTGGGAGCATGGACCCAGGGTCATTGTGGGTTGCAGAAGGTAGAAGGTCTGGCTTCTGTAATTGCTTCCCCGCTGAACATGGACGTTGACTGGTCAATCCATACTCCCAGTCTGCCTCTCTCTTTCCCTAGTAGGGTGGGTCTCTGGGGAAGCAGAGCTCCAGGACACATTGGTGGGGTCTTCAGTCCAGGGAAGCCTGGCCGGCATCCTGATGGCATCTGGAACCTGGTGGCTGAAAAGAGAGTTAACATACAAAGCCAAACAAATTGTTGTGTTGGGGGGGTACTCACTGCAAACTCTAGTGTACTTCTGCTTTCAGGTATATATTTTTCACTAGTTTATGGATATGTGTGAACATATGCTCTCTCTCACAGAACCTGGTCTATATCTAGGTTTTTCGACTTTGTTAGAAGTGATCCCCCTAGGGAATCCCCCCAGGGGGTCTCTAGTTTTCTAACTGCACGTCTTCAGACTCCTTAACTTCTATTGTAAAATTAATCAGTTCCTTACAGTATCTGTGTATGTATGTATGTATGCATGCATGAATATTTCTCTATCAATTTATCCATACTCATCTATCATCTGTCAGCATATCTATTCATATACCTTCTGGGAAGATTTAACTAAATTCCTTTCATGAATCTAGGTCTGTTAAAAAGAAGACTCTGGATTAAAAATCTTAAATTTGAAATCTGTGTCTTGAATTGGACATCTTTAAAAGTGTAATCTGAAAAATAAAGAAAAACAATTCTTTGAGGAGGAAAGGCTATCATCTACAGCAAAGAGAACAAAATACATGATATATATATGCAAGAAAATATATTTCCACCTGTGTGCTCAGCTGCCTGCACTTTTGTGCACATGTGTATTCCTGCTTCTTCCTACAACCCCTAACTGCATATCCTGTTCAAACATCTGGCCACCTCTATCCCAGCAAATCTGTAAATTTTCCTAAGTATTTTGCTATTGGTTGACTTTATAATCCTTCCAGAATAATGTTCAATTGGCAAGAGATTTTAAAGCAACAGAAAACCTAAGACTTGATGGATTTACCATTCCCTTCATATGCAAAATGGCTTCCAGTAAAGAGTTCTGCTACAATTGGCTGCCAGTTTATTTAAGGTCCATGGAAGATGAAAATAAACAAGTATTAATCCTGAGAAAATTTTTTTGTGGAATTATGAAAACAGTCTGTTATAAAATGCATCCAGATGTCAACCAGGACTGAGTCAATTAGAATAATAGCTTCAAGTAAAATCAACAAAGGTCAGTCCTTCAGGCTAAGGGTTGAAATCTCCAGAATACACAGTTCAAAGGGGCAGAGGAGATTGCTGTTATGCTGTAGCCTAAGTTTTGTTCATGAAACAAAATTGTTTAATGATCTGTAAAGAAGAATTTATGGATCTCATGGCTTTATATAGCTTTTTAGAGTGATTATTTAAGTCACAATTTAAGGGTAAATTCAGAAAGACCAAAATAAGAAAATCTGTTGTTTGAGAGTTAGAAGAAACTGTCAAAGAACAGCAAAAATTTATACTACATTTGACAAACATTAAAGTTAATATCATAAAGTTAATTTTGCAAAGAGTTTTGAAAAATGTTTGATTGTTATACTAGTTTGATTTCTCAAAGACACATGATATCAAATAAGATATTTAATGTTACATTCTCTGAAATAATCTAAACATTGAATTGTGACAATTGGTTGAGTAAATGATAATTTGCTTCACTTCTACAATTTGTCTTTACACACACACACACACACACACACACACGTGTGTGTGTGTGTGTGTGTTTGTGTGTGTATGTGTGTGTGTGTTTCTCTGATCATCTTTGTAAGGAAATTTTCTAGGGAGAAAACAATGTTTGGGGTGGAGGAGAAAGCATGTTTATTATGCAAAAAAATGATTCTCGTACCTAAGACTCTGAGAATCCAGGTTCTGTCCCCAGAACCACCATAAGTTGAGTGGTGTCCGGAGGGTGGGGGGAGGGGGGGCGGGGAGGTGTGTGACAACTCTCTAATTCTAGAACTGAGAGCAAGAGATATTTTAATTTTTACATTAATAGTTTTGTATACTATTTGACTTCTTCACTTAGTACTTATTGTTGTTGTGTTTTTTAAAGATCAGTTAAAAGGAATAAGATAGAAAAATAAATGAATGAGGAATCTATTACAGTGGAAAGTTAACCAATGGGGCATTAACACCACCATTCTAAAGCTGAAATGAGACACCTGTGAAAATATTGACAATCTCTGAAAGTCCTACAAGTTTAAACATTAGCCAAAACAGAAAATGTTCTCTCCCTCATGAATAATTGCTTAGAAATAAGGCATAGTGTTACTATATTGTTTTGGTAACTATGAACATTTTTATGATATTTCAAGATCTTGATGTTAAGTTCAATTTAAAATAAAAAAGGATGATTGGGGCCCATATACATAGTTCACAGATAGAATTTCTACCTTGTTATATGTGTACACCAGCTTTAAGACTCAGCAGCACATCAGAATCCCTCATGACAAGGGGCTGCTCTGTTTCTGTGGTGACTCTCCTCTCTTTGTCTCTCTCTGTATCTCTATGCATCTGGAAAATTTTACCCACAAGTGATGAACTAATACATGTGTAAGACCCAGGGTCACCTTAAGTAAATAAATGAATGTATGAGTAAATAGCAAAACAAATGAAACATTAATAGAAGTTATGGGATCTATATTCAATGGAATACTACTCTGCAATCAATGAAGATGATATTGTGCCCTATGGGACAAAATGGATGGGACTAGTGGTTATTATGCTTAGCAAAGATAAGTAAAGAGATGAAAGACAGCCATCAGATGGTTTCACTTATATATGGGATCTAGAGATCTGATTTACATGTACTTATAAAAAAACAAACAAACAAAAAATCCAAACAAAACAGAAGCAAGCAAATTAAGACTTGTGAGAACTATAGTGGTTTTCTTTGGGAGGTGGGAGGGTGGGGATACAGAACTTTGGTGGTGCATGTGGTATAGAACTGTACATTGTAGGCTTACACTCTTGTGACAAACTATTAATAACAAATAAAAAAAAATAATCCCAGATGAAATCATGACTGATCATCTCTGTCCAGGAAAGAGTGCTGCAGCATTAAGGACTAGGTTCACTATTTAGAGGGTTTTCTCACTGGCTATGGTTGGAGTCTTGAATGTTCCAGTTGCTACTGATAGTTTATATATTCCAGGAATTACTTCTGTCCATCCTTCCTTCCAAAACAGCTCTGGTAATAAAAATGTGTCTCAAAACATTATATCACAGCATATTTTCTACTCCACTTGGCTCTTGGGGACTAATTCCTTTTATATTTTATTTAGTGGGGAGTTACAAAATTATGAGTTTTCAGGGGTAGTTTTACACACATGTAAGTGTACCTGTAAGTCACCACACTCACCACCCAAGTTCTGTGCCTTTCTGTACCAACCATGGTAGTTCTTACAGTCTGAGAGACATTTTGCTATATATTTGCAAGTTTATTTTATTTATCTACACTTCACTTCTGAGTGAAACCACTCTATAGTTGTATTTCACCTCTTTACTTATTTCACTTAGCATAATCACCTCCAGTTTCATACATTTGGGATACAAATTATATTTTAACATACTTTTTTTCTTTTTTAAAAAAAACATTTCCTTCTTATTTATTTGGTAGGACAGAGAGAAATTGAGAAGGAAAGGGGAAGTGAAGAATGGACAGAGTGAGAGACACCTTAAGTATCTGCTTCACCACTCATGAAGTTTTACCCATACAGATGGGGCCTGGGGATTTGAACCCAGGCCCTTGAACATTGTAGCATGTACACTCAATCAGTTGTGTCATCAAATGGCCTCCAAATTATTTTTTAAGATTAATTAATTAACTAATTAATTAAAGATAGAGGAGGAGTGTTGTGACCTCAACAGGAGTTTGGGGCAATTAGCATATGAGTGACATCAGCCTGAGGTGGGGACACACAAGGGAATGTATAAAAACATGGACATGGAGCAGTCCATTCTCTTGATTCTAAGACCTCCACTATGAAATCTCCATTTGCCATGGCTCTGGATTGATCCTTGTCTTTTCACGTGGTCATCTTGGGTAACTTTGTTGCAGATTTTAAGCTTTTGCCCACTTTCTTAACTAGACTTCTCCCCTCATATTCTCAGTGATTTTATTACATAAACCTCTCTTTTGCTTAACCTTAAAGAGAGCCACTTATTTTGCAGTACCTAGTATCAGCCCAAATAAAGCCTCTATCCTTTAGTCCTTAACATGCTACAGCTTAAAGCCCCTTTTAAGTTTCCAGGTTCAACAGAGGCGAGAAAACTAAAGCATCACTCAGGTACATAAGGTACTGGGAACTGAACTAGGGACCATATATTTAAGCATTCAGTGCTCTAATTCCCTGTATCACAATGACTAAGTCTATGTATACCAAACTCTCTTCTGATTGATTTTTTTTTTAGATGGTTCCTGACCACCATCCCTCTTCACTCTTTATATTTTATTTGGTAGGGCAGAGAAATTGAGAGAGGAGGTAGGATAGAGAAGGAGAGGGAACGGTAGATACCTGCAGACCTGCTTTATCATTCCTGAAGCAACCCCCTCCCCCCATGCAGATAAGGAACAAGGGCTGAAATGTAGGCCCTTGTGCATGGTAATATATTCACTCAACCTGGTGTGCCAGCACCCACCCCATCTGTCTGGTTGATAATTAACCTTTAGTGCATATTACTGAGAAAAGAAACCAATCTTGAAGGGCTATGCACTACTATGATTTCAAATATTTGACACTCCAGAAAAGACAAATAATGAAGACCATAAGTTGATTGTTTGTTAGAGGCAGGGAAGATAGAGGGATGAATATATAGAGCACAAAGGAGTTTTACAGCGTTAAAAATATTGAACACACTATTATAATTATGGCTCTTTTGCATTATGCATAGCCTGAGTCCAAGGGATATATGAAAAGTCAGAGTGAACTCTATCATAAACTATTGGTTTTAGGTGATTACAATGTGTGAATGTAGGTTCATCAATTATGTGTAATAAATGTACTACTCTGGTTAGAAATGTTGATAATTTAGAAGCCTATTCATGTATGGGGGCAGAGGGTAAGAGGAAACCTATAGTTTAACCTCAATTTTGTTGTAAAACTAAAGCTCCTCCAGTAAATTCTTTAAGTAAAATAAGAAAAAGGCACTGAAACACGGATAACATTTTAGAAATCACACAGGATAGAAAGGATAAAAAGTAATTTGGCACATTGGGAAGTACAAATGTCAAGCAATGTGCTTCATCATACAACTTAATTGATGTCAGGCTAGTAAGTATGTCCACCTGTTAGGGTACCTGCTTTGCCATGTACCTGGCCCAGTTTTAAACAGGCCTCCACAATACTGGGGAAAGCTTCACTGCTTTGGTGTCCTTCCTTCTTTCCCTCTCTTTCTCTAGATGAAAAAGTCTATTCAGAGCAAAGAAGCCCCAACTGTGACAAAAAAAAAAAGATGCAATTAAACAGATGAATTAAATTAAATTAGATTATTTGGGAAGAATTCCCAAAAGGTTTCTTAAAACTTTATTTAAAAATATTATAATATCACATCACAGATCATACCATGGTTTAGGAAAAATGCATACAATTTAATTACTTACTAAGAAATATGCTGTGGACATAATGATTCGACGGGTTAGGTTGTTTTCGCCGGGCTGGCTTCACGGGCAGGTAACAGATGACCAGGGACTCATAGTTGAGCTGTAGGCAGTATCTCTTTATTCATGCAGGACGCAGCACAATCTAAGACAAGCTAAGCTAAACTCAAGGTAAAGTACTCTAAAACTCACAATGCTGTCTTTATATATACTTCCCAAGTAGGGTGGAAACAGGATGTGACATAGAGAGGGTGGAGAGAAAAGTGACTGGTGAAAATCAGAGTGTGACAAAGAGGGGGCAGATTAGGCAAGAATCCTATCACTGAACCACAAATGCCCTGGAGGGAGGGTGGAACTTGTTAACAGTGGTTATGTAAATAAAATAGTGTTAAGCAGGGGGGATTTAAACCAAATGAAACAGAAGGGGTCTCATGCATACCAACAAATGATACCTTAGAAATAAGGGTGATTCTTGCTCTTCCTCTTTCCCCATATACCTGTGCTAGTATCCCTATTTGAGAATGTTCATCTACATAGGTGAAGACCCAATGATTATAAAATAAAGTTAAAAAAATGTAATGAGGACAAATCTTAAAGTGTTAATGAGGAAGGAGGTTATTTACAAGAGAAAAAAAAAAGATAATTCTTATTTTCAAGTGTCCCAAGTTTGTTTAAAGAGAATACTGTAACCAAGGCATTCTTTATTTTTTACTAAGATTGTCTCTTACTAGGGGATTCCGTGCCTGAAGAAGGCCACCACCATTTTCCAGCAGCCATATTTTGTTTCTTCTTTTAGATAAAGGGTGAGAGACAGAGAGAGACAGTCAAAGAGAGACATCTGTATCACTGCTCCACCTTTATATTCTTCCTTTTTATTTTTTTATTAGTGATTTATAAGATTTTAAGACAACAGGAGTAAAATTCCATAAAGTTCCCACCACCAGAGTTCTGTGTCCCATCTGTTCCATTGGAAACTTCCCTATTCTTTATCCCTCTGGGAGTAAGGGATAATTTTTCTTTTTCTTTTTTTCTTTCTTTCTTTTCTTCTTCTTCTTCTTCTTTTTTTTTTTAACCTCCAGGGTTATTGCTGGGGCTTGGTACCTGCACTACAGATCCTTTGCTCTTGTGGCCATATTTTTTATGGATAAGACAGAGAGATCCTTGAGACAGGAGGGGAAGAAGATAGGGAGAGTGAAAGATAGGTGCCTGCAGACCTGCTTCACCTCTTGTGGAGAGACCCTCCCCCTGCAGGTGGGGAGCTGGGGGCTCTAGCCAGGATCCTTGCGCAGTTTCTTGCACTTAGTACTATGTGCACTTAACCTGGTGTGCCGTCACCCAGGAACCAGGACCAAAAATTTTTATGGGTTGCAGAAGGTGGAAATTCTGACTTTTGTAATTGATTCTCAACTGGACATGGGGATTGATAGGCCTATCCATATACCAAGCCTGTTTCTATCTTTCTCTAGTGGGTTAGAGACTTCAGGACACATTGGTGAGGTTGTCTGCCCAGGGAAGTCAGGATAGTGTCTGCTACTTGGTGTCTGAAAGGCTTCAAGATATAAAGTAGGATAAAGTGTTCAATAAAGGGGAACTCCCAAATAGGAATATATCAGATGAAATTAGTGGGCTTCATATGGGAAGAAGTTAGGAAGTCTGTTTTAGGTATATTCCAAGGGTCCTATGACTTTAGTAAGTTTTGCCCAAACTTGATAAGTAACAGGTAGGTGGACTAAAAGTAATGTCTGAGAAAATGGTGCCAGAGTTGAGAATAGGACTAGAAAGCTGAATTAGGGCAGAAAGTAGCTTCCAAACTTGAAGAAAGTATATAAATACAGTTAACTTTTTAGTTCATCATTAGGGCCCATAGCTATTCATATTTAGCACAAGATCCTGTGTAATTTCTCAGTCCCTTCCAGTCTGAGCTTGTAGTCCATGGTCACATCTAGGAACATTCTAGGCTGCACTCATTTCTGTACCAGTCTTTCTTGAAACTTCCTACTAGTGTTTAAATCTGGGTCCTTGTGCATGACACTGTGTGCATTCTACCGGGTGTACTACCATCCAGTCCTTATACTGGAGGAATTCTATCTATTCACGCTTTAGTCATCTGAAAAAAATGTAAAAGGATTACTAAAAAAAATTGTAAAAATTAAATCTTTGTAGTAAACTGCTTGACCTGATTGTGAGTCATTACACTATGCTTAAGAGTTATTGTCAATGATACAGCAAATATTAACAAAGGGATTTTTCAAAGTTAACCCAATTGCCAAACAATGTGATTATTGAAATAACTATCTATTGTCTTCTTAAACCCTAATACAACAGGAATCCCCCACTTCCTCTGTAGAGCTTATGTTTCTCACAATTCTGGAACCTCTGGGGTGGGGCTCACTTCCCTGCATGCTTCTCTCAAGTCATACCAAGTGATATCGCATCCACTGATTCCAACCTTATCAATGCAACAAGTACCAACCATCTCAGCATGTTGCACTTCAGACTGTGCACAGAGATGTCAGACATGGTATGCCAACCCTTCACCCTCATCACTCGAGTGAGACTTTACATTTCATGGTATTCTCTAGTTCCATTCCAAGAGGTTCACTTCCTAATAAAGTCCCAAAACCTAGATATAGGCCAGGTCCCGTGAGATAGCGCATATGTTCACATGTATCCATAAACTAGGACAAAATATATACCTGAAAGCAAAAATACACAATAGCCTGTAGTGAGTCAATAACAAGTTCATAATGAAATAGCATCCACTTAGAATTAGATACTTCCTATTACAGTTCTCTCACTCATTCCAAAGCAAACCTTATCAAAGCAAGGACTGCAAAAGCTGAATAAGGGCAAGAGACTGGCATAGTTTAACAATGACTCTTTAGTCACTATCAGGCCATTCCACCAGCTGAGGCCCTGATTGGGAATCCTGAAATTCCCAAACAGATTTGATGGGCCTAGAACTCGAATAAATCCCTCTCTCCATTGTTACCGGTCATTTCTATCAGGAATAATAAAATAGATCCCTTTGTAGGCTCCCATAGGATCTTGCCCTCAACTTGTATCAACAATGGTAGAGAATGTTCTATCCTCCAAAGGGAGGATGGACAACATACCCCTGAGGAAGATGGGTCAATACTGGGGCAGCAAGAAATGTTCCTACTCATGACCATAGAATGTGAACTCAGATCTAAAGAGATGTAGAGGTCACATAGGCTCCTAAACTAATTATGGGCCCCAGATCACTTCAGATCATTGGGGTTTACAGTCAACAATATTTATACCCCTTCCTCATATTAGGGAGATACTCTGTTCCCTGATCCAGTTTTCTGGTCCTTTTTTCAGCAATGACATCATTTCCCCAGACAATAACTTGGATTCACTTGCATATCAGATTTCAGGCTCAGGCAAAAAACAAACAAACAAACAAAAAACTAGTATAGCTACAGACCCTTTGAAATATAACTAAAATATGTCTACTAGCTATCTATAAAATGGAGGACACCCCCAACACTTCATCTGCACTATTCCAGCCTTTACATCCACGATTGTTCAACAATTTGTTTGGCTCTGTATGTTAACTCTCTTTTCAGCCACGAGGTTCCCAGATGCTAGCAGGATGTGACCAGACTTCCCTGGACAGACAACCCCACCAATGTGCCTTGGAGCTCTGCTTCCCCAGAGACCTTCCCCACTAGGGAAAGAGAGAGACAGGCTGGGAGTATGGATGGACCTTTCAATGCCCATGTTCAGTGGTAAAGCAATTACAGAAGCCAGACCTTCAACCTTCTGCATCCCGCAATGATCTTGGGTCCACATTCCCAGAGGGTTATAGAATAGGAAAGCTAGGGAGTTGGGCGGTAGCTCAATGGGTTAAGCGCACATGGCACAAAGCCCAAGGACCCGCGTAAGGATCTGGTTTTGAGCTCCTGGCTCCCCACCTGCAGGAGAGTCACTTCACAGGCAGTGAAGCAGGTCTGCAGGTGTCTATCTTTATCTCCCCCCTGTCTTCGCCTCCTCTCTCCATTTCTCTCTGTCCTATCCAACAATGATGACATCAATAACAATAATAACTACTACAACAATGAGAAACAACAAGGGCAGCAAAAGGGAAAATAAATAAATACCATAATAGTAATAATAATAATAATAGTTTTTTTAAAAGAATAGGAAAGCGATCAGGGGATGGGATGAGAAACGGAAGTCTGGTGGTGGGAACTGTGTGAAGTTGTACCCCTCTTATCCTATGGTTTTGTCAGTGTTTCCTTTTTATAAATAAAAAATTAAAAAAAAGAAATTATGAAAAATTGCTGGGGTTCCTGGAAGATGGCAGACTGAGAAGCTGCTAGTAGCTTGAGCTCTGACCACATCTTCTGGAAATGGTAGGATTTTCTGCCTTTAGTAGGCCAGTCAATAAGGGGTCCTAGCGGTGACACCAAGGTGGTGACTATAACTTAATTTGGGTTAAAATACAGAGTAGGAAAAAAGGGAAATTTTTTTTTCTTTCTTTTAAATTATTAAGCACACCTCCTCCCCCTCCCCCCCCCCCATAACCAGTCCCTGGGGACCAGCTCCTAGGAGGCTCCCCTGCTGAGCCCCTTTCTTTACCAAAATTCCTGTCCTACCAGGGAGTATCATTCATTCTAAGTCTATAACCTTCTGAAACCTCTGGCCTTTTTTCTTTCTAAGTAGCCACCCCCCCACCTCACCCCACATAGCTAATTAAATAATTATAAATAAATAAATAAATAAATAAATAAACTCTTTTCTTTCACCGCTCTTTTATGACTGTTCTTGTTCTTATCTTTTTCTGTTTTCTCTCTCTCTTTCTTTTTTTTTCTTTTTCTCATTCTTGCCATCCTTTCTTCCTTAATCCTACAGCTTCCAAAGCCACGGGCCCCATACCCCACACCACCAAACAGTGTGCTTTTTTGAATTCACTGATACACATTTGGGAATTATTTTGGGCAAGAATTCTTACTCAGAGTTGGACTCTCACTGTGAGTATCTCTGCTCAACAACCCTTCCTCCTTTAGCTACCCCTAGAATATACAGTGGATAGTAGATCTCCATAACTGTCTATTTCATCTATCCTTGTTTAGTCCTGAGTTTTTTTTTTTCTCTTTCTTAACAATCAGCTGCCTCTGATCACGAGATTTAAGGTAATCTTGGACAGGTTTTTTTTTTTTTACCCTGCTCTATTTCATTATTAATATTATATAAAGGCATATATCTTCCCCCCCTTTAGGTTTATCAGAATTAACTCTTAGGGTATCTTTTATTGCTAGGGTAGTGGGCATCTTATCTATTGTGGGAGAAACTTGTCTCATTACTCCTACCTCCTCTACAGACTCTCCCCTCCCTCCTCCTCCTCCTAGATTATTAAAAAAATTAAATTAAATTAAAAATAAAGTAATAAAAAAACTTTCCTTTCACTGCTTTTTAATTACAGCTCTTTTTCTTATCTTTTCTCTTTTCTCTCTCTTGTCTCTTTTATCTTTTTTCCTTTTTTTTTAATCTTGTCATAAACTTCTTCCTTCCTTCTTCTTTGCCTTTCTGAATTTGTGAATTATTTTGGGGAAGAAATCTGACTCAGAGTGGAATCTCTTTGTGTGTATCTCTGCTCTACTTCCCTTTCCACTGTTGTTACCCCTAGAATACACAGTGGATAGTAGATTCAAATAACTGTCTATTCTTGGTATCCCTTCTTTGTTTTTCACTGGGATTTGGTTACTATTTTTTCATGGACTGGAGAAATTGTTTGGCTAACTGGTAGTGATTAAACTACTTCAATACTTGCTTCAGTAGCTACTGCAATTCCTGAGGTTGGTGAGTGCAATTGTCATAAAGATATTTAGTACAGTGTTGCTTGTACTCAAGACACAACAACTGAGGAACAACAGAGCATACAAAAAGAAACGCATAAATAAAAAAATGGGTAGATCAAAAACAAATAAAACTGCTACTTCAATGAATTAAGACAATAGCCCAGAAGAAACTACAAATTTTCCAGAAGTAACCATATATAAGAAAAGTATGAAAGCAATAATAAACTTATTAATCACAGAAATGAAAACAACATTGGAGTAAAGGAATGGCAGTATTAGGGAAAGAACAGTTGAGAACCCCAAGGAAGATATTGATTATCTTGAGGCAATTAGAGAACTGAAAGCTGAAATAGCTGTAATGAAGAAAGAAGCTGAGGCAAGGGAAAGCAGACTAACAGAAGCAGAAAACAGAATTAGTCAGACAGAGGATGAGTTAGAGAAAACTAAGAAACAAGTGAAAGAGCTCAAAAAGAGATTGAGAGACGCTGAAAACAACAACAGAGACATATGGGATGGTCTCAAAAGAAGTAACATTCACATAATGGCATGCCAGATGAAGAAAGAGGAAGGGGAAGGAAACATACTAGAGGAAATAATAGAAGAAAACTTCCCAGACCTGAATAACAGAAAGGACATCAAGATTCAAGAGGCCCAGAGAGTTCCAAACAGAATCAACCCAGACCTGAAGACACCAAGACACATCATAGTCACAATGAGAAGAAGTAAGGATAAAGAAAGGATCCTAAAGGCTGCAAGAGAGAAACAAAAAGTCACATACAAGGGAAAACCCATAAGATTATCTGCAGACTTCTCCACTCAAACTCTAAAAGCCAGAAGAGAATGGCAAGATATCTATCGACCCCTGAATGAAAAAGGGTTTCAACCAAGGATAATATATCCTGCTAGACTTTCATCCAAACTAGATGGAGGGATAAAAACCTTCTTAGACAAACAACAGTTAAAGGAGGCAACCATCACCAGACCATCCCTGAAAGAGGTTCTAAAAGACCTCTTATAAACAACAACATCACTATAACACTGGCAATATATCAGAGCAAAAAAAAATTATTTTTTTGAACAACGGCACTACAATACATTAAATCCATAATATCAGTAAATGTCAATGGCTTAAAATCACCCATCAAAAGGCACAGGGTGGGGGGAAGGATCAGAAAACATAGTCCAACCATATGCTACTTGCAAGAATCCCATCTGTCACAACAAGATAAACACAAACTTAAAGTGAAAGGATTGAAAATTATCATACAGGCTAACAGACCACAAAAAAGGTCAGGAACAGCCATTCTCATCTCAGACACGATAGATTTTAAATTAAATAAAGTAATAAAAGATAGACAAGGACATTACATAATGATTAGATGATCAATCAGTGAAGAAGACTTAACAATCATTAACATCTATGCACCCAATGAGGGACCATCTAAATACATCAAGCACTTACTGAAAGAATTTCAAAAATACATCAATAGTAATACAATAATAGTGGGAGACTTCAATACCCCACTCTCACACTTAGACAGATCAACAAAGCAGAGAACCAATAAAGATACAAGAGAATTGAATGAAGAGATTGACAGACTAGACCTCTTGGACATTTTCAGAGTCTTTCATCCAAAAAAACTGGAATACACCTTTTTTCAAATCCATATAAACCATACAAAAGATCAATGAAGCCAAATGTTGGTTCTTTGAAAGATTAAACAAAATTGACAAACCCCTAGCCAGACTCACCAAACAAAAAAGAGAGAAGAATCAAATTAATAGAATTGTAAACAATTCAGGAGATATCACAACTGACACCAGAGAAATCCAGAGCATCATGCGAAACTTCTATGAAGAACTATACGCCACCAAGACAGAGAATCTGGAAGAAATGGAAGAATTCCCTTCCAAAACTGAACCAAGAAGAACTACAAAATCTAAATGCACCAATCACAGACAAAGAAATTGAAACCATTATTAAGAATCTCCCCAACAACAAAAGTCCTGGACCAGATGGCTTCACAAATGAACTCTACAAAACTTTCAGGAAACAGTTAGTACCCATACTTCTTAAGCTTTTCCATAATATTGAAGAAACAGGAATACTCCCTTCCACCTTCTATGAAGCCAACATCACCCTGATATCAAAAGCTTATAGGGACAGAACAAAAAAGGAAAACTACAGACCAATATCTCTGATGAAAATAGATGCCAAAATATTAAACAAGATCTTGGCCAACTGGATACAGCAGCACATCAAAAAGATTGTTCAACATGACTAAGTGGGATTCATCCCAAGAATGCAAGGCTGGTTCAACATCCATAAGTCAATCAATGTCATTCACCACATCAATAAAAGCAAAGCCAAAAACCACATGATTATCTCAATAAATGCAGAGAAAGCCTTTGACAAAATCCAACACCCATTCATGCTCAAAAATCTACAAAAAATGGGAATAGATGGGAAATTCCTCAAGATAGTGTAATCCATATATAGCAAACCTACAGCCAACAGCATACTCAATGGACAGAAGCTGAAAGAATTCCCCCTCAGATCGGGGACTAGACAGAGCTGTCCACTGTCACCGTTACTCTTCAACATAGTATTGGAAGTTCTTGCCATAGCAATCAGGCAAGAGAAAGAAATCAAAGGAATACAGATTGGAAGGGAAGAAGTCAAGCTCTCACTATTTGCAGATGATATGATAGTATACATAGAAAAACCTAAAAAATCCAGCACAAAATTACTAGAAGTTATTAGGCAATATAGCAAGGTAGCAGGCTACAAAATCAATGTACAAAAATCAGTGGCATTTCTTAATGCAAACACTAAATCTGAAGAAGAAGACATCCAGAAATCACTCCCATTTACTGTTTCAGCAAAAATCAATCAAATACCTAGGAATAAAGTTGACCAAAGAAGTGAAAGACTTGTATGCTGAAAACTATGAGTCGCTACTCAAGGAAATAGAAACTGATACCAAGAAATGGAAAGATATCCCATGTTCATGGATTGGAAGAATAAATATCATCAAAATGAATATTCTCCTAGAGCCATATACAAATTTAATGCAATAACCATCAAAGTTCCACCAAGCTTCTTTAAGAGAATAGAACAAACACTACAATCATTTATCTGGAACCTGAAAACACCTAGAATTGCCAAAACCATCTTGAGGAAAAAAAACAGAAATGGAGGCATCACACTCCAAGATCTCAGACTATATTATAAAGCCATCATCATCAAAACAGCATGGTACTGGAACAAAAACAGGCACACAGACCAGTGGAACAGAATTGAAAGCCCAGAAATAAATCCCCACACCTATGGACAGCTAACATTTGACAAGGGGGCCCAAAGCATTAAATGGAAAAAGGAGGCTCTCTTCAATAAATGGTGCTGGGAAAACTGGGTTGTAACATGCAGAAGAATGAAATTGAACCACTTTATCTCACCAGAAACAAAAATAAACTCCAAATGGATCAACGACCTGGATGTCAGACCAGAAACAATCAAATACCTAGAGGAAAACATTGGTAAAACAGTTTCCCACCTACACCTCAAGGATATCTTTGATGAATCAAACCCAATTGCAAGGAAGAATAAAGCAGAAACAAACCAATGGGCCTACATCAAATTGAAAAGCTTCTGCACATAAAAAGAAACTATTAAACAAACAAAGTGACCCCTCACAGAATGGGAGAAGATCTTCACATGCGATACATGAGACAAGAAACTAATTACCAAAATATATAAAGAGCTCAGCAAACGTAGCACCAAAAAGCAAATGACCCCATCCAAAAATGGGCAGAGGATATGAACAAAACATTCACTACAGAGGAGATCCAAAAGGCTAACAAACCTATGAAAAACTGCTCCAGGTCACTGATTTTCAGAGAAATGTAAATTAAGACAACACTAAGATACCACCTCACTCCTTTAAGAATGGCATACATCAAAAAGGACAGCAGCAACAAATGCTGGAGAGGCTATGGGGACAGAGGAACCCTTTTACATTGCTGGTGAGAATGTAAATTGGTACAGCCTCTGTGGAGAGCAGTCTGGAAAACTCTCAGAAGGCTAGACATGGACCTTCCATATGATTCAGTAATTCCTCTCCTGGGGTTATACCCCAAGGACTCCATAACACCAACCAAAAAGAGGTGTGTACTCCTATGTTCATAGCAGCACAATTCATAATAGCTAAAACCTGGAAGCAACCCAGGTGCCCAATAACAGATGAGTGGCTTAGAAAGCTGTGGTATATATACACAATGGAATACTATGCAGCTATCAAGAACAATGAACCCACCTTCTCTGACCCATCTTGGACAGAGCTAGAAGGAATTATGTTAAGAGAGCTAAGTCAGAAAGATAAAGATGAGTATGGGATGATCCCACTCATCAATAGAAGTTGAGGAAGAAGATCTGAAAAGGAAACTAAAAGCATGACCTGACCAAAATGTAAGTAGGGCACCAAAGTATAAACCCTGTGGTGAGGGGCAGACATGCAGCTTCCTGGGACAGTGGGTGGTGGGAGTGGGTGCGAGGGATGGGTCACAGTCTTTTCGTGGTGGGAATGGTGTTTATGTACACTCCTATCAAAATGTAGACATATAAGTCACTAGTTAATTAATATGAGAGTGAGAAAATCAATTGTATGTCTCAAAGTTTTTCAAAACACAAACTGAATCTCTTTAATATATAGGCTGTGTAATTGATATGCAGACTCTCTCAAAAGCCTAGACCAAGTAGATCAGAAGCAACCAATAGCACAGCTATCTACAAGATACTGGGTACTGTACAGCAAACCCTAACAAAAGGACTTTTCAAAGTTAACCCAATTACCAAATAATGTGATGATAACATTAACTGTTGATTGTCTTTTTGAACCCTAAGACAGCAGGAACCTCACATCTCCACTATAGAGCCTCTACTTCCCCCAGTCCTGGAACCACTGGATAGGGCCCATTTTCCTGTATGCTTCTCTTAATCCATATCAAATATTATTGCATCTGCCAATCACAACCTAACCAACACAACGATTGCCACCTCAACATGCTTCACTTCAGACTGGTCCAGAGCCTTCACGTGTGGAATGACAACCCTTCAGCTTTATTACTCGGGTGATACCTTTCCTTTCATAGTGTGAGAGCATATCACACGTATCCATAAACTACTGCAAAATATATACCTGAAAGCAGAAGTACACTAGAGTTTGCAGTGAGTACCCCCCTAACACTTCCTCTCCACTATTCCAGGCTTTGGGTCCATGATTGCTCAACAATTTGTTTGGCTTTGTATGTTAACTCTCTTTTCAGTCACCAGGTTCCAGATGTCATCAGGATGCTGACCAGGCTTCCCTGGACTGAAGACCCCACCAATATGTCCTGGAGCTCTGCTTCCCCAGAGACCCATCCTACTAAGGAAAGAGAGAGGCAGACTGGGAGTATGGACTGACCAGTCAACGCCCATGTTCATCAGGGAAGCAATTACAGAAACCAGACCTTTTACCTTCTGCAACCCACAATGACCCTGGGTCCATGCTCCCAGAGGGATAGAGAATGGGAAAGCTATCAGGGGAGGGGGTGGGATATGGAGATTGGGTGGTGGGAATTTTGTGAATTGTACCCCTCCTACCCTATGGTTTTGTTAATTAATTCTTTCTAAAAGAAAAAAGAAAAAAATTACAAGATGAATTAATAAAATAGCAGCTTGAGAAGGGTGTACTGGATGTCACTAGACTCTTGAATATGAAGTTTGATAGTTGATATTACACGTGCCAGTGCGATTGATGCTTTGATTCTCTCTCCCTTTCTCTCATGTTAATAAATAAATCTTCCAAAAATTAGTAAAATAAAAAAGTTATTGTCAAGATAAAATATATCTCTCCATTTACTTGAATAGTTTTTTATGTGTTTCTGAACTAAACATATCCAGAAACTATATACAAAAACACTAGTGGATATAAATATGTATAAGTGTAAATAATATTCAAAAAGAAAAATTCACAAGTTATATTAAAAGACAGTACCTAAATTGGAAGATATTTGTAATGTACTCATGTCAGAAAAAATAACATGTCACTAATATAAAGCCCAGAATTACAATTCATGACCCAAAATACCAGTGGTCAAGAGGAAAATTGATAAGAAATACTCAGAGGCAATCTGTAGAAAATGGAAAGACTAACAACAACAACAACAACAACAATATCTGGTGTGCTATTTATTCTTCATTTTCAGATAGACAAGGAAAAACAGTTGATTTCTAATAGTTTGGCAAGATTAAGGGAAAGGACTTGCACTGTATTTAGAAAGCAATTAAGTCATTTCTTCAGAAAGCAATTAAGTCATTACTAGCAAATGGTCAGATTCTTTGACTTCACAATTGTCACTCTAATAATTTATCCTATAGACACACCCCTGTGCAGAAAGGCAGATAATGGTTAATATACCTACAGAGACAAAGTTGGAAAGTACTTAAATTTCAGTTACAGGAATTTGGAAGAATGCATTCTAAAACACAATAATCTCTATTTTAAAAACATTGGCTAGTTTTTATGTACTGAAACGTATTAGAGTAAAGAAAAAACTAGTGGTAGAACAGTGGATCCTGGATGTTCTCATTTGAAAAGAATATGTATGTGTGTGTGTGTACATGCATATAAAAAGAAAGTTTTGGAGGCTCAGAAGAGCTATTAATGATGGCTACATTTTGTAAAGGCTGTTGTGAAGGAGAATTGATTTTCATTCTTTTACTTATAGGTAAGATATCTGGATTTTTCCCAACTCATTTTTTTACCTTTCAATAAGTAAATAAAAAGGGATTAGATAAAATGGAAATATGAATATCAGATATGAATCATCAGTGTTAGCCAAAGAGTATGAGCTATTTCTCAGGGTTCAGTTGCAATGTGCAAAGCTGGCCAAATTATGAGTAACCAAGTTTCATGAAAATTTGAATTTAACCCAAATTATCCCTTTAAATTGTGAGAACAGGTGTTTGGAAACATAGATGTGAGGAGAAGTGCATTCTGGAGATGACATTCTGCTAAAAGGGACATATTTATCTTCACTAAATTCTTGAGATTAACCTTTACAGAGAAGTTAAAACTAAGCTAGTGGGGAGCGAAGGTAATAATAGTGTAGGTTTTGTCCCAACACACACACACACACACACACACACACACACATACACACACACTTACTCAGCTTTGCTTTGTCTTGCTTCAGCTTTTTTAGGGTATGTGCTTTAAATAATTATCCATTTCCTTCATGTACCTGAATATTATTTTAGTTTAAACTCCCCCAGCATATGAATTTTTATAGCTAACAAAGAATTCAGGACCCAGTGTAACATAGTGGAGGAGGACTTAAGCTTATGTCATGAATGATTTCAAGACATCTATCACAGAGAGATTAGAAACTGTACTCATATACCAACTGTCTTGTAAATAATTATGTCCCTAATAAAAGTATAAAAGGAACCAAGGCTATAATACCATTTAACAATAATTTATGGTGACCGATAATCTTGTTTTGCTGAAAATAAATCACTACTTAACAATAAAACTATTTTTAATTATTTCCTAGGCCTTTGGTCTGACCAATGTTAGAATTATTTTTTTCTAACTAGTTCTTTTCAAACTCCTAACTGGAAGACTATTTTGAGGGAATCATACAGAAATAAACTATAATCTACTAACTAAACCATTGCTCATATATCCTTTGTGAATTCTGAGAGTGCTGAGAGCTTTTCAGAACAGTCTGGAGATAATACTTTGGCCTTGTCCCTGCTCACTTTTGAAATAAAGCAGATGTGGAATAATTGGTTGTAGGTTCCATATTTTTAGAAGACATGAGTAGATTTTTTTTTTTTTCCTGAAAGAATACACAAAGCAGATGAATTTTACCACAGCAGAAACATTGGAGTAAAGACATGCATGAGGTTTATAGGAATGGAGGGAAAGAAAACTGGGAAGGTTTCTTTTGATAAAAATAAATTCATTAAGGGGAACATGGTTACAGGGCCAACCTAAAGAATTCAGATAGGTATGAGGGACTGGGAAATCACCTCTAATTGAGTAGACCAAACTAAGTAAAAAATTTGTGGTAAAAAGCTTCTGGAGCCTCTGCATTGTTGGAAAATCAGGAGCCCAGAGCCATGGGGTGTTTTCCACTTCTCTTTCTTCTGCTAAATCATTCTCTCCTTTTAAATTTTATTTATTTGTTATCCATTTATGTATTTATTATTGAATAGAGACAGAGAAATTGAGAAGAGAAGGGAGAAATAGAGCAGGAAAGAGACACAGAGAGTCACTTGCAGATCCACTTCACCACTTGTGAAGCTTTCCCCCTGCAGATGGGGACTAGGGGGCTGAACCAGGGTCCTTGAACACTATAATGTGTGTGTTTAACAAGGTGTGACACTGCCTGGTCCCCTATGAGTCATTCATTTTGGAGGTACAGAGACTTGATTCTCTAGTAAAGCTTAGTCATCCAAAGCCTACATTTTTTCTCATCAGGGGAATAGAGATATTTAGCAGAAGTTTCACAAAATCTTATATCTGGTACATAGCTCTCGTTCAATAAATACAATTTCTTTTTATTCCTCCTGAACTCCATTAACTTAAGAATTAGTTGTGATTATATTAGCATTGAAATAATTCCACACATCAAGCAAATGAAATACTCTTATATCTCTAACTTCTAAACATTGACTTCAGTAACAATAATGAACAACATTCTCTTATCACAATTTCCTTGATTACACCTGGGCTAGGATCAATATTGTTTTCTAAAGTTAATGCAGAAATGGTGCCTGAGACATAAGTGGCAGACAAGTTCACAAAGAGTAGTAGGTATAACTAAGCCTCCAACTAAATTTTATGCTCTAGTCTAAGCTGGTCAAAGTCCCTCAGGTGATTTAAGCATAAAAAATATTGACGTCTTCTCCCTTTTCAATTGATTGACCCTTTTGCCTTTGGAAACCCATTTATTTTCAGGATCTACCTTAAATTCTCAAGTCTTTCACAGTCTAGGAATTCTTCTAATACCAATGCAAGATGTAGTGTGTGTGTGTGTGTGTGTGTGTGTGTGTGTGTGTGTGTGTGTGTGTGTGTGTGTGCGCGCGCGCGCACGCGCACATGTGTGTACACCAAATATACTGACATTTTTGTAGTAGATCATTTGGAGGCTCTGGAATGCATCTGTAGCTATTCTTTTTTGTGTGAATTAAATGTAGGTGAGTCAGTGATTGTGGGTTTTTTTCATTTTTTTATATTTTATTTTAATGAGGGAGAATGAGAGAGAGAGAGAGAGAGAGAGAGAGAGAGAGAGAGAGAGAGAGAGGATGGAGAGAGAGAAAGACCAGCTCAGCTCTGGTTTATAGTGATGCTGGGGACTGAACCTGTGACCTCAAAGCCTCAGGCATGAGAATCTTTTATATAATTATTATGCTGTCTCCCCCTTAAGCAAGATAATACAGGGACTGTGTATCCCTAAACTGAAAATATGTTTGAGGCTGCAACGGATGAAGGGAAAGAGAAGTGAGAAATTTGTCACTGCCCTGAGAAAAGGATCTTTTTGCTTAAAAATTATTCATCTTTCCTTTTTACAGTTCTTTTGGAAGAACGGGGAAAGTGTGCTATATAAGACAGTTTTGATTGGACATCTCTATTGAACTAACTCCAAATAAGATGAGAATTATGCTTAGAAATCACAAGGGACCAGTTCTGCTCCTCATAAAATGTGTTAGAATGTCTTAACCCCTTTATTCGGAACAGTTGCTAGTTTACCTTGCTGAGGCTCAGCTTTGGTTTCAGGCTCCTCTTCCACTGTTTCTCTGAATGAGAAGAGCTACGTGGGCTCTGGACCCCTACGTGGTGTCCAGCTTTTCATTACCAATTTTGTGGGAAAGGAGGTATTACATTTCCTTTACTCTGACTTGTTCGTCTCCTCCTGAGGAAAATAATCAAAGTGTTGTCTGGTTCAATGGGGAATTTCCCAACCCATTATTAAGTGCCTTCTTGGAGCTAGAAAACCTGAACATTAGCTGCTTTTCCTGGTAAATTGATCTGACTGACAGGTGTCAGAGGTATATCTGGTGATGGTAGATGACACATGTCAAGTAAGAATTGTGGGACCAGTATGCCCACATGAACACAAAAAAATTCAAATAGGCTTTATTCTAAGTGTTCAGAGTTTTGTTTATTGATACATTTGTTATTTTTTTACAGCAAGATTTCTGCTGTTTCAGTTCCTACATAATGAATTCACTACTTCCTGTGGTCATTTTAAAATTTTTTATTATTTGATAGGGCAGAGGGAAATTGAGAGAGGAGAATGAGGTGAAGATATACAGAGACAGAGTGGGAAAGGGAGAGTGAGAGAGAGAGAGGAGAGAGAGAGGAACTGTAACACTGCTTCACCGTTCATGAAACTTCCCACTGCATATGGGAGCTAGGGACTTGAACCCAGGTCCTTGGGCATAGTATTTTGTGCACTCTACTGGATACACTACCACCAGGACTAGAGGTTTAATATATATATGCTGATTTGGTATATGAGGATAATAAGGGCCCTCTGCAACTCAAGAGAAAATTTTACTATTTCTAAGGATACATAATGTGTAGATCTTAGTATATCTCCAGAAATAGTCATTTTGTTGACTTGATGGACATTGATGATCCTAGAGGTAGGATGATTTTTTGTTGAGTTTCATTTTTCCACCTGAACTTAACCCTTTATCATTATGTAAAACTCCTCCATCTCTCCATGATATCCCAGGTCCCTTAGGAAAAAATGTAAACCACTTCATATGTGTCTGTGTATATGCGTGTGACAATATAAATGGTTATTCCTCTTATTAATTGATGTAAATCTATTCATTTCTCAACCTCAGAAGAACTCAGAGGGGTGGGTGTACCAATGGAATCTTCCTTATCCTGGGGAAATAATAAAGGAGAGTACCAGCTGGGGCTGGAATTCAGATGTATGAATACAAAAGTTGAGAGCACTTGAAGCTGAAGGCCTGTGTGTGTGTGTGTGTGTGTGTGTGTGTGTGTGTATGTGTGTGTGTGTGTGTTTGTGTGTTGTGTAAGAGGAATGTTGTAAGCAGGAGTGTTTTCACAGGAGAAAACTTATCCCATTCCAAAAGATATCCCCAGAACTCATAAGAACATAGTATTTGCACTAGGCATTAAGGTAGCATTTATCGTGGAGTCTGTAATGGAACAATATAAAGTAGGGTTGTGTCCCAGGATGCTGGAGGAGGTCATTCTCATTTGACAAATAAGAAAGGTAAGACACAATAAAGACATCTGCTCTTCCCCTGAAACCTGTCTCTGCTCAGGCCTGTGAAAGGTCACTAAGAAGGTAAGTCTTTGGACTTTGCAGTTTGCCTGGAGCAGTCTAACACTGCAGTAGTCTCAGGAGAACCAGCTCTGGATTCTCCACTTTGGAACTGGCCAACTGGCTTCAGGAAGACAGTGTGCCTAAGGCACTAAAGGGGTGCTGTGGGGCAGCTTCCTCTGTTTGTGTCCATAAAGATGTAGCAAAGGCGACAGTAAGGCCATTTGTAAAAGGCCTTACTTGAAATGAAAAAAGAAAAAAAAACTTTACAGAGATTATAGGTAATTTATAGCCAGGGAAAATAAACTGGAGAGTTCACCATACTAGATTAATGATTCCATTATCAAATATCTTAGGTTTCGCTTTCTGGAAATTAGTGTTTTTCTCTTCACAAAATGACAGCTGGACTTCTCTGTAAACATTGTTTCTTCTGAATGTTTCTCTGAAGTTGGAGTTTTATTCTGTGGTCTGTGAGCTGTAAAATGTTTGGATGGCTCTGCAGATGATCACAGAGCTTCCAGGAGCAGTCATTTGTTTTTTGCCCATTGATTGTGACATTTCACAACTAAGGGATTACTGAAAGCTTTAATGCTCTTAGTTTGCCTAAAGCCATGAGAGTAATTCTTCCCAGACTCTGGAAGGTGACCTAGAATGAGCCAGAAAGGGAATATATATATATTGTATTTAAGGTTTCTCAAAAAGAAAGATGGTTAGGGTCATTCATCAGATAAATTGGACACTCTAAGAGCATTTTATTCAGCATGAAAAATGAATTGAAAGTGGGGACCCTGGGAAAGCTAAGTAAGAGCAATTTGTTTTCTCGTGAAGACTCATCCTTTTATTTATTTTTTAATTTTTTTATTTCTTTACTGGGGGGTTAATGTTTTACACCGACAGTATATACAATAGTTTGTACATGTATAACACTTATCAACAAGACTCATCCTTTTAAAAAGCCTCCAACCAGTCAAACTCTCAATCCATCCAGTATGGTGGCCTGTGTGTGCTGAAAGTGTTCCATGTTAGATTTTTAAATTTCTTTTTGTCCTTAGAACTTCACTGTTTCATGTCTACTGTTTCCGATAAAGGAAAGAGAGACAGAGAGACCACAGCACTGAAGCTTTCACCTGTGCCGCAGTCCCCTAATGTGGTTTGTCAGGGACTTGCCCAGTGTAGCCTGAATGGCAACTTCAGCACCTTCCCGTGTGAGTTATATAACATCTATGCTGTGTTCAGTTGCTGAAACTTCATCACTTTCCAGGTATTTGTTCTGAATGATATTGGGATAAATCCTTGATCTCTTGTATTTTATCTTCTCCGTGAGAAAGCAGGATGAATATAAGTGACATAAGTGCAAAGCAAAGCAACTAGGCATTTATTGGTGCTCTGTACTCAGGAAAACATTTTTAGGGGCTGAGCAGTGGCACATGTCATTGAGTGCACACATTACAGTATACAAGGACCTGGGTTCAAGCCTTTGGTCTACCCCCCCCCAGCCCATTTCACCAGTGGTGAAGCAGTGCTGCAGGTCTCTCTCTCTCTCTCTCTCTGTCCATATCCAATAAATAAATAAATATTTAAATATTTTAAATATTTATTTATTTATTTATTCTCTTTTTTCAAACTCATATATATATATATATATATATATATATATATATATATATATATAAAATTTAAGAAAGGAGACATTAACAAAACCTTAGGATAGGAGGGGTACAGCTCCACACAATTCCCACAACCCGATCTCCATATCCCCTCCCCTCTCCTGATAGCTTTCCCATTCTGGATCCCTCTGGGAGTATCGACCCAGGGTCATTGTAGGATGCAGAAGGTGGAAGGTCTGGCTTCTGTAATTGCTTCCCCACTGAACATGGGCATTGACTGGTCAATCCATACTCCCAGTCTTCCTCTCTCTTTCCCTAGTAGGGTGGGTCTCTGGGGAAGCTGAACTCCAGGACACATTGGTGGGGTCTTCAGTCCAGGGAAGTCTGGTTGGCATCATGCTGGCATCTGGAACCTGGTGGCTGAAAAGAAAGTTAACATACACAGCCAAACAAACTGTTGAACAATTATGTACCTAAAGGCTGGAATAGTGTAGATGAAGTGTTGGAGGGTAGGTACTCCTTGCAGACTCTTGTGTGCTTCTGCTTTCAGGTATATATTTTTCCTTGGTTTATGGGCACCTGTGAACATATGCTCTATCTCAGGAGACCTGGTCTATTTCTAGGTTTGGGGACATTATTGGGGAGTGGAACACCTGGAATGGAATTAGAGAATAATATGAAAGGAAAGGTCTCACCCGAGTGATGAAGCTGAAGGGTTGTCATTCTACACCTGAAGTCTCTGGACACAGTCTGAAGTGAAGCATGTTGGGGTGACACTCATTGCATTGATTAGGTTGCGATCCATGGATGCAATATTATTTGATATGAATTGAGAGAAGCATGCAGGAAAGTGGGCCCCACCCTAAGGCTCCAGGACTGGGGGAAATATAGTGGAAATGTGAGGTTCCTGCTGTCTTAGGGTTCAAGAAGACAATGGTTAATTATTGTTATCATCACATTATTTGGTAATTGGGTTAACTTTGAAAGGTCTTTTTGTTAGGGTTTGCTGTATAATACCCAGCATCTTGTATATAGCTGTGCTACTGGTTGCTTTGGTTCTCCCTGGTCTAGACCTTTGAGAGAGTCAACATATCAAAGACTCAGCCTATGTATTAAAAAGACTCAGTCTGTGTTTTGTTGCCCTTATTTTATTGTTGTAGTTATTATTGTTATTGATGTTGCTGTTGTGTAAGACAGAGAAAAATGGATAAAGGAGGGGAAGACAGAAAGGGGGAGAGAAATATAGACACCTGCAGACCTGATTCACTGCTTGTGAAGCAACATCCCTGCAAATGAGGATCTGGGGGCTCAAACCAAGATACTTACGCTGGTCCTTGTGCTTTGCACCACGTGTACTTAACCCATTGAGCTACTGCCCGACTCCCATAAATACATATTTTTTAGATGTTCTTTTTTTAAGGAAAATTTCCTTTTTAATTTTTTATTATCATTATTAATTTATTGGATAGAGATAGCCAGAAATCAAGAGGGAAGGGTTGATAGAGAGAGAGAGTGACAGAGAGACACATGCAACACTGCTTCACCATTCGCAAAGCTTTCTACCTGCAGGTACCAGGGGCTTGAACTCGGATTCTTATGCACTGTAATATGCGTGCTCAACTAGCTCCATCACCACCGGGCCCCAATAAATAATATTTTTAAAAGTACATTAAAAAGAAATCAATTTGAATGGAGATAAATAAGGGGAGTAGGAGATAAGGATTCTTTCCTGGAGTTAGACGAGGTTTCTTTCAAAGCCAATTTCAAGAGGACACACGTGACAGGTGTGCAGTTTCTAAAGTTCTATTTTATTACCGTCCAAGATGAGTGCGAAAAATAAGTTAGAGTTTAAAGCTCAGGGGACAGATTCCCGAGGGTCTCTGAACCTAGTCCAAAATAAAAGACCAAGACCATACAAGTACCCTTCTTGATACCCTTCTTATGTCACACCAGGGCCCACTTTTCATTGTCCAAATAAAGCAAGCTCTTCCCCCTTCATATACTACACTGAGAAAGACCTCCACTAATGTGCATCTCAGTTAAAACAAAAGCGTGCTAGTGTCCATCCCAGTTCCATGTGTGTAAATCCAGTGAAAACAAAGCATCCATGGTCCCCAGGACACCCTGTATCCTGATTATCCATCAACAGAGAGAAAGAGCGCATTCCCTTTGGGTGCACCAAGAACAATTTCCCAAACAGTTTGTACTTGAGTCATGCTTTGAAGTTATACCTCTTTTAGAAAGGCTAAGAAAATAAATCACATTTTATAAATAATGGAACATTTCAATAACTCCAAAGGAGTACTTAGATTCCCACCTTTTTTTTTTTTCTTTTTTAGTCCTCCTTTCAGGAACATCAGCATTATCAAAGGTCAGTACTGGCCAATATTAAAATCATAATGTCCCTGTTTCTTACCTGCAAGTCAGATTAAAAAATGAAAGTGACACCATTAAGCCTGTCTCTGCCCTTTCTGAGGCACTGAATTGGATAACTCACCCAGAATCTGGATGGAGTTCCCTTGCTATAAAGGAATTGACAACTTGTTTATAAATCTTTGGATTGCCACTGGCACCCAAGGGGAAATTATTTTTCTCATTTGTGGTGACTGGAAATTAGAACTTTTACCATTTCTTTATCCTTTTAGGGAGGCTGCTGCCGTTCTGTTAAGATGTCACACAAACTGCCCCAAAAGTTTTGTTTTCTTTGAAAAACACCAAGTTGGAAAAAACACTTACCACTTTGTACTTCTATAGGGATTTTTATTTTCTCTAGAAAATGGATACTGTGAGTCTTCAGTCTAATGTAAACTGAAGCATTCATCATTCTGACATTTTTTTATATGTTCCAAGTAAACAGTAAATAGAAAGGGATAAAACTTTAGAAACAGGGTAAAGAGGGTAGTGTTTCTTTTTTAAAAGTAATAGTTATTTATTATTGGATAGAGACAAAGAAATTGAGAAGGGAGGGGGAGGCAGAGAGGGAGGGAGGAAGAGAGACACTTATAGCAGTGCTTTATCACTCCTGAAGCTTTTCCCCTGCAAGTGGACACCAAAAGCTTGAACCTGGGTTTTGCACGCTTTAATGTGTGCAGTTATCCAGGTGCATCGCCGCCTAGCCCTGAGGGTAGGGTTTCTAAGGACAAGAAAAGGACAAGTGCCATTCTAGTTTTACTTTTCAGTTTTTTTCATTATCTTTATTTGTTTACTGGATAGAAACATCCAGAAATCAAGAGGGAAGAGGGTGGTAGAGAGGGAGAGATATACAGAGAGACTTTACCACTCACAAAGCTTCCCCCTACAGGTGGTCACCAGGGGCTCAAACCTGAGTCCTTGCACATTGTAACATGTACATCCAACCAACTGTGCCACCACCAGAACCTCCCCATCTAATTATTAAGATAAACAGGTCAGTCCTGCAGCTCTACAAGGTAGATAGTGGATAAAAGTCCCATGAACAGAGAGAGGATGCTAGGTACCCTGAATAGGGAGCTCTATGTCCTGTCTAGTTCTAAAGTGGGTGACTAACTCCTTTTTTAAATCATTGTGGTTATTATTGTTGTTATTTTTGTCATTGTTGTTGTATAAGACAGAGAGAAATGGAGAGATGAGGGGAAGACAGAGAGGGGGAGAGAAAGATAGACACCTGCAGGCCTGCTTCACCACCTGTGAAGCAATCCTCATGTAGGTGGAGAGCCTGTGGCTCAAACTGGGATCCTTGTGCCGGTCCTTGAGCTTTGCGGCATGTGTGCTAACTCCATCTTCCTTTCTTTACTGCCATGTACCATTGGGTGCAATACGCCGCCAGTATAAGTTTTACTTTGTGTTTCTTCTTGCTGCTCTTGGTTCTTAAGTTCTGTCCATAAGTGAGACCACCCATGTTCATAGAAACATAATTTGTAATAGCTTAAACTTGGAAGAAACCTAGGTGTCCAGCAACAGATGAGTGGCTAAGAAAGAATACCACTAGCTATTAAGAATGATGAAGCCACCTTCTTCATTTCAGCTTAGACAGAACTTGAAGGAATAATATTAATTGAGATAAGTCAGAAAGAGTCTTTGTAATTTTGCTTTTTCTGGGGATTTGTTGATCCCTGTAGATATTTCTTTTCATGATAGAGGAAGAGAGGAGAAGATACCAAAACGCCAACGTTTTCCTCGGGGCTTTAACCTGGGTCATGAAACATTTGCTTTGATTTAGGTGAATTTTGACTGTTTCCACCTGAAGAATATGCAAAAATGTAGGTTCCAATCACATTGAAAGAAAGCCTAATGCTGTTCTCTCTCTCTCTTTCTCTCTCTCTCTGTCTCTCTGTCTCTCTGTCTCTGTCTCTCTCTCCTCCTATCTGGAATTGCTGAATTTCTAGTCATTATATACATACTCACATTTAAGGTATTATAGCAGAAGACTCTCTATTTTCCTTGACTTTCTTTGATCACTCTTAGAACACTTTGCCTGGAAGCAGAGTCACCCTGATGCGAGATGCCTTGCAGAGTGGACACATGTAGGTGCCTTAATTGACAAATCTCCCTGAGCTTAGTCCCTGGGCTATTCTTGTATAGACATCAGCTGTGTGAATGTTAATGCCTCAGAAGCCACCAGGAATTGCCACACTGATACCAAATCTGAACACATCATAAAATAGCTCGTGTCCTGTATTATATAATATGACAATATTTGGCACATAGCAATAAGCAACTTTCAGACAACTCAGAAATTATTGTGTCTTGGTGCCTAGATCACATATACTATTGGCTGGCAGGTTAGCCTACTACCATTCTCACTTAAGCACAAATAAACTGAAAAATATAGATGCATCATGTATCCTAGGAAACAGTTCTGTAGCCAGATGGGAACCAGACATTACTAAAATAATTAGAGGTTGACTTATATATTAGATAAATAAATCTTGAGGGAGAAAAACTTGATGATCTTCAGAAGACACATGAATCCAGGAATAATATATATGGACAAAAAGTCTCCTGTTGGTATTCTGAACATTAAAATTAGAAAAAGACAAAGGCCTATATAACCTGGGCTCACTTTTGCCTTCTTTTTCCCCAGAGGACATTAAATTATAAAAATGTTCTCACATGTCCATGAGCCGAGAATAAATGTTTCCTCTACAAACCCTCTCTGAAGCCTGCATGGAAACACCCTGAACATTGCAGTGAGAAAAAAGTAGACTTAGAGAATTTTAGGGCTCACTGATACAACTGACTGATCAGATCTTCCTGTCATTCCATCTTGTTCCTGACTTCTCTGCTGAGTCTGCTGATTTACGATCCTTATGACACTTACTTTCATCTTGTTCTTCCTTCCTTCTACTCTGTTCCAGACTGAAACTCAGGACTGACCCACCCTTACAGCTGGAGAAATGAGTAGTAACACAGAAGTTTGACCTTCATATTACAGCTTAGAATGCCTCCCAGGTCTTCCCGTGGCTGTATGACTCCATGCATGCCTAAGTTAGTGTTAAGGACACTGGACCACTCTAACATTTGTTGTTAAAATTTTTCGGACGGCTCTTGTCCTGCGGGTTAGCTTCACGGCGGGTAACAGAGACGCAGAGACAACGGCTGGGCAGGGAAGCTGTATTTCTTTATTCAGGAACAACGATTCACAAACTAAGACAAACTAATCACCAAACAGAACTCTGCTGTCTCTTTGCGGCGGCGCAAGCACTCTTTTTTACTCTTGAACTCAGGAACTCTCCAACTCTGGAACTCTGGAACTCTGGAACTCTCGTACTCGGGAACCCTCTGAAACTCTTCTACTGTGGAACTCTCTCTTACTCTGTAACTCTGAAACTCTCGAACTCAGGAACTCTCCAACTCTGGCACTCTCGAACTCAGGAACCCTCTCCCGGGGTTCCTTTGGGGCAGGGCCAAGCGGGCCCGTGAAATTAGCAGGCCTGATCCAATTCTCTTGGCAGGGGGAGGGCTAGAACAAGCCAATGTAAAGCATACGACAAACATTCTGTCTTCTCCTTTTTCCAGGATTATTTTTCCAGAGAAGTCTCCCTGCCCATGTGAATCACATTCTGGGTTCTGATCTCCCAGAAGCTGGTGCATTTTGTTGATAAAACTAAGACCAAAGGTGGCTCCTCAACTGACAAACTGCTGGGCTGTTACCAGACACTCCCAAGTAGATAGGGATTTTTAGCCTCAGGAATCTCCTAAAGCTCTTTTGTGTCCATTAACCACAGGTGTTTGCACTCACCCATGACTTGGTGGTTTCCCAAAGTAATCCATGTCTTGTCTTGTTGTATTTTCAGGTGATCCTCTTAGTTGACTGAGGAGAACAGAATGAAAAGGAGTTGCTGCTGCTCTGTAGCCCTGTCTCTGGAAGTCCTAAGCTGTTGCATTGTTAGGGAACTTGAGGCAGATGTTGTCTATAGTGTCCTCACTGTCCTCTTCACCTGCATGGAAATATGAAAAGATGGCATGATTTTAGGTCTGCTCATCCCCCCCAGCATGTTTACTCCAACCTCTTCCAGGTATGATAGTGTGTTCATTCACTGTTGAAGCAATGAACAACATTGAGCACTATGTTGAGTTATCTGCTGTATTTCCTTCTTCTTGCTAACACATGAGTTCTTTTTTGTTATTTTAGTTCTGAGTCTATGCCACTTTGGTCTTTATGGGTTCTCTGTACACCATGGACCCTACACAGGACTAGTATGCATTGATGCAATAAGACAAGAAAAACCTGAATCTGACCTGCAGTTTGGGGATAGATTGAAGTTCTCCTCAAGATCTTCCTTCCACCAGAAGGCCATGATCTGAATGATGGTTTCCTCTAATTTCCTAGGCAAGCTAAATCATTTCCTGTTCTATTGGGTAATTTTTCCTGAAAACAAACAATATGCCACTACTCATCAAATAATAATCTATGTTTCATTTAACTTAAAGTGGGAATATTTATATGAGCAGAACTGTTTCTGATCCATTCAAGAGCTGTAGCATCTAGTAGCTGGTAGTGGGATGAAGGATTCAACAAGGGTAAAAACCTGTGGTGTGAGGACAAATGCAACCCAATTTAGTACTAAATCATCCTGGGGAGAGGTTGTCTCAAATGTCCATTGCCCTACCTGAATTATTTTCAGTAACTTGTTTGAAGTCTGGACTATGAAATCATGCTCCTTTACTCCTATATATTTCACAAAGAAAACTAATAACATCTGGACAAAAGCCATCCAGATGATCATATTAGCTTGGTTTACTTCAGAAGACATTGTCTGATTTGGTTCCACCATTGTAAGGGAGTGTGTAAGTGTGTCCACAGAGTCCAGATTGTGCCTTCAGAGGAGTCCATTGTCGCATTTCCAGCAGCACATGTATACCATTACTTTGTAACTCCCTCTGGTGTACCTAGATGTGAGGAATGGGGACAGATTGCAGTGATCTTCCTGGAGAAATAGACATCAGTGCAGAGGGGACCTCAGGGAAGACAGAGTCCAGGGATCATTCTGTCCAGGGACAGTGGTCATCCACAGTTTAGATTAACACTTTACAATAAACTTTATGGAACAGACACATAAAATGGGTTACTTGTCCTCAGGCTGTTAGCAATTTAGAGGTAAAGATAAACAGTGGGAAGGATTTTTGGTACTCTAGAGACTACCAAAATTGCCGTGAATATTTCAACTTGCAGGCTCAAAGCTACAGAAACATAGGGAGGGGAACTCTGACTTCTGAGAAGTGGAGGAAGCAGGTACTTCATGGAGAAGATGACACAGAAGTTATACCTTGGAGGGTGCATATAATGTCATTTTTATCTTTTAGCCACCATGGTTTTCACTGGAGCTCAGTGCTTGCATGGTGATTTTACCTTTCCTAATTTCTTTTTTTCCACATATTTTTTTTCTTTTCTGATAGAAAAAGAGATCAATAGTGAGGAAGGGAGGAGGGAGAGAGAAAAAGAGACAACTGACATACAGCTCCACTTCTTGTAAAACTTTCCCATTGCAGATGGGGATGAGACTTGGGCCAGAGTCCTAAAGCATGCATAGGAATTTAAAAGCAAGGGATCAAGTAAAAGAAAGACAAGAACTCAAGAAATGGCTCAGCTGTTGGACCTTGAAGAGTACATATAACCTTTAGTGCTCAGGTAAAGGATACAGGAAGAAACAAGGGCTAAAGAAAATAGGGGAGGGGGCCTGGGATTCTTTTATGCTGAAGCAAAAATTCATGAGGAGTCAGTAGGAGGTAACACTGATATTATGACAAATTATTTAGGGACTTTAGTGCTGGCATAAGGAACCTGCAGTTTCTGTGTAAACTTAAATGTTTTACCTGCTACATAGGAAAAAAGAGATGCCTTAAGAAGTTGATGTTTGAAACTAGTTTCAGGTAATCAAAACTCAAGAAAACAGATGTGACCTTGTGAAGAAAGAAAGAAGTTCCACCATAGACTCTGAATGTTAATGATGTAAGGGCAAGGGGAAGTGGTAGAGAAGTAGCAATTGGATCTCAACATCTTTCCTTATCAAATAATAAATATTATTGTGTTAATTCTTTTTTGAAATATGTATTTATTGATTAATAAAAGAGATGAAGATAGATAGATAGATAGATAGATAGATAGCCAGAACATCATTCCGTTACATACAGTTCCAATAATGGAACTAATGGTCTCAGATCTGAAAGTCCAATCAATGCCTTATCCTCTGTGACACATCCCAGGCCAGAATAAATGACATTTATGTACCTTTATCTTACTTCAGAGAGCATGAATCTTCCAGGGAAAGAACTAATGTGGTGTCCTTTGTATATATATATGGGGAAACATGAATCCAGCTAATGATGAGAAAGATTTGTCCAAAGGGAAAATCTTGCATGACTAGCAAAATTGATTAATATGGCCTAAAATTACTAGGTTGGTGCTGGAAAAATTTTATATAATAACAAGTTAGTGCAGAGCTGAAAGGGTAGCTCTATATGCTTGCCTAATTTCAAACCCCAGCTCTACCATTTAGTACCGGAGTGATCTTGATAACGACTTAGCTTCTTTGTGTTTTAGTCATCTCAACTATAAAACACAATATAAGTGTATTTGTCACCTAGGGTTGAGAGGATGAGATATGTATTTAGTCAGTTCTATATAGATGTCAATTTCTATTTTTACTGCTGGGGATGAAGAATTTACGTATTGTTAAAAGCAAAGAAACAAAGTTAAGTAGAGGTTGAGAGAGAAATAATTTAATGACAAAGTCAGACCAAAAAATGTTTGTATATAAAATTAAATATGAAAAAAATAAACTTGCCTGGCTAGTAAAAACCAATTCAGTTTCTGGCAGCAGCAATATTTTCCATTGTAAATACTATGATTATTAAGTCCTTGTGTGAATTTTGGCATCTTTTCATTTTCTTTTGGTGGATATTTTCAATAATTTTGTTTCCGTATAGCTACCTCTGTATGACTTTATGATGCTATTTAGGGGAAATTATAGGAGCTTAGAGCCCTTAATGTAGCTTATTAAATGTACATACTCAGAGTGTTTTAGCAGTGTTGTCACTGGTATTCTCAGTTTGCTTTTTCTGGTGAGCTTTTGCCACTTATAGAAGTTGTGACATTTTCTAAGAAATGTGTTATATTTTAGAATGTTATATGAAAAGATGCAAATTCCTGGATCCGATTAAAATATATATTTATGTGATGTTATAGTTTGTTTCTCCTTTTTCAAATTATAATTTCTAACAGCCTTTCATAATAAAAATTTTTAACATAAAATGAAAATTATCTGCATCCTTAGAACTGCTTAAAATGACTATAACCTAAGGACAGAATATTATTTCTATATTTTATTTGAAAGGTTTTAATATTATTCTGCAAATTCACTTACCAAACTAGGGATGCATGAAGGTCAGCTTAATTAAAATGAGACTTAAAATTCAGTTAATTGAATAGTTTTTTTTTTTTTCATGTGGGAGACAGGTGGAAACTGGACCGCATTTCACTGAAGGTGCTGTGTTTTCTTCTCTCTCTGTCTCTGTCTCTCTCCCTTCCTCCTTCTTTCCATATATCTTTCTATCTGGAAAAATGCATTTTACTATAATATATATTTATTTATTACAGATAATATATATTTGTTATTCTTATTTATTTTTGATTCAGACTCTCCAAGAGATGATGATACATGATGGAAGAGTAAATTTTTGTATTTAAATTAAATCACTTTACTAAATGTATTTGGAGCTGTGTGAACACATTCATCTTTTCACATGTTTTCCATCAGCAATTTTAAAGGACAAGAAAATCACAAGTCTCAAGATAAGCACTATCCTGAAAGTTTTGTTCCATATGCCATTGGGTATGTATATCTCACCAATTGTCTCTTGTTCTTTAGCTTCAAATAAAAAAATTCCATTTATGCAGGTTTTCTTTTGATGGATTTCTACCAGAAAAAAATCAGTAATGTAGTACATTCTCCTATGTGATGAAATTTTCTCTATAAATATGAATAATTGAGTTACATTTATTTAATTCTGTCAACTTAATGAGAGGCTGACCTAGAGAATAGCAAGGTCTTGCAGTACACTAAGCCTTTTTTGGGATGTTGTCCAGGAGGTTATGGGAAGAAGTTTGTTTTGATATTGATTTAATATCTCGTGAGTTCCTCATTATTATGTAACACTTTCAAGACCCAAGTGGTTCAGTCCCAGAACATTAACATAGTCAAGAAACTACCAACAGATATTTTGAAATAATTCAAGTTCTTTACATATTTTGGAGGAAGAGGAGGGGAAGGGAGTAGAGGAAGAGGACTAAAGAAAGAACTAAGGATTATAAAGCTTGGAAACTTGGTTTTATTTTTTTAATTTATGCACTACTATGTTGTTATAGCACCAGTTTGTGGTATTGTATGTGTTTTAAGAATACAGGTTCATAGGTCTAGAAATGCATATCATCACACCAAATGCATGTTTGGTCCACCATCAAAGACATAATAACCTTCTGCCACCATGTACTGTATGTACCCTGTCAGTTGCTAAAACTCTTTTGTCTCTTCCTTTGCCTCATATTGTATTCTTTCTTGGAAAATTCTCTTTGACCCCATTTCACTCCAATCACCTCCACATTCATTGTTCATTTCCCCCCAAATATTAATATATTATTCCAGAAACTGTGTTAATAAGGTCACAAAAAAACCCTCACTAAAAGAAGATCTTGTTGGAAGAGAGAGTTAAGGGACAAACGGGAGGGGAATAGAAAAAGGTGGATATCACCTCAATGGACAAGTGGCAAGAAAAATGGAATGGGCACTGCATAATCTGAAAGAATCTGCTTTGGAGAATTTTGGAAGTCCAGATTTCACTTTTTTTCTTCCTCCTTCACATGTATCAGAAAGACATTCTGCTATTAATATCTGCAGAGAGTCCTTTCCAGCATGCTAAGAGGGTCTTGCATTGTTATATGGGAATGCTTTCTTAGCAATTGTAAGCCAGTCTATCACAGCAGTGATCACCACCTCTCATCATTCATGTTTTCTTTTTTCCATGAAAAAGTTACTTTCAGTAATAGTCACAAGTGACTTTTACAAGCAATGTGAAAGGAATTTCTTTGTAGTTTTTTTTTTAAATAAATGCTTAACTACAAACTGTTGATAGCTATAGGAGAACTCACCCTCTTTGTATGGAAAGGAAGAAGAGAAAATGCATAATAATGATTTTAAGTCAAAGAAAAAAGTGATTTTGGAGGTTTAAAAAGTAGCAGGGCAGAGAAATGGCTTAATGCCTTAGTCAAAACCTGTGTTCAATCAGAAATTACTTTTCTGTTAACAAAGCATTTACTGACTGAGTTGAGCATGTCTGGGTCAAGACACTACATCAGGTTTTCAATATAAGCAGTCATTCTTTTTATTATTATTATTAGTAGTAATAGTTATTTAATAATGATCTATAAGATTGTAAGATCATAGTGGTATAACTGTAAAATAGTATGGGGTATAATTCCGCACAGTTCCCATCACCAGAGTTCTGAGTCCCATCCCCTTCATTAGAAGCTTCGTATTCTTTACACCTCTGGGAGTATGCACCAAAATTCTCTATTGGGTGCAGAAGGTAACTTCTATAATTGTTTCTCCACTGGGCATGGACACTGGCATTTTGATTCATAACTCCAGCCTGTTTCTATCTTTCCCTAGTGGGATAAAGTTCAGGGAAGGTGAGGTTCTGGAACACAATTAAGAGGTCATCTATCATTCTTAATGTCTATTAGGCTTTTTGAAAAAAACTGATAAATCCACCTTTGTTTTTTCTTTGTGTGTGATGAGCAAAGGCCATTATGCCTTCGTCTACTTCCAGGTGGATGAGTATCTTCTTACCCAGAGATTGGTTGACCTGAACCGAACATGCATGTTCTTTTCCAGATTCATTTCAATTTATATGGTCACAATAGTTAAGTAGTCATTAGGACATTAGAACCAAACAATAGACAGTTCTAGGAGGACCAGATTGGGAGTGGATTAGGGGTGCATTGGATCGACCTTCCCGTGGTGCATCCCGTGAGTACCCATTCATTGGGGAAACTGACGATCCTTCCTAGCCGGGCAAACGCTAGAAGAAGAAGGGCAATTGTCAGTAAAAAGTGTCATTTAATTGCATTTTCTTTCTTTCTTTTAGAGAAAGAAAGGGAGAGGGAGAAGGCAAGGGAGAGGAGAGATAGGGAGGGAGAGACCTCAGCACTAAACCTTCCTTTGACATGGTAAAGGCCAATCTTGAACCAAAGCCACTCACATGATAAAGTAGCACACTATCCAATACACTTTTCACAGGTCCTAATTACATTTTATAGTTAAATAACCAAGGAATTGAATAGCATGCTTTAAAAATTAATAGGTATATGCTTTTATTATTTTTTTTACCAAATCACCAAAATTTTCTTGCAGCATGAACACTAAGTTGATTCTATTAAGTAAAGCAAATGTTCCCCAGATTGCAGAAATTAGTAAATGTAAAGTCTTTGATGCAGTACTTGATAGAGTATAAATATTCAAAAAGTAATAGCTGTTGATAGAGCATATCATTCATGCTATATTCTTTTTTTTTCATTGTAAGCATAACATTTGGCAGTTGGTAATTCCTCACATGAAATAAATTGCAATGAATTTTGACTAACACAAACTATAATAAAATTTAAAACTCTAGAATTCAAGCAAGGGGTTGATTTCCTCATTTATCTTCATATGGTTATAAATTTTTTACAGAATTTCCAAATCCAATAAGAAAAAAAGAGAATTTTGTTGCTTGGAACAAAAAGACTTTCCCCAGTTGTGACTTCTCAGACTTCTTTGCTTTAGTCAGTCTAATCATGGACTTATTGGGAATGAGTACTTTTCTCCCAAGCATCAGAATTGCTTCCATTTTCCCACTTTTGAAATTCTCCCAGTTGTCTTGAGTATTTACTCACTTGGCAATGGAATGTTCTTTCAGGTTGACCTCAGTTAAACTCTTACCAGTCATTCCTTACAAGTGACAGTTTGATCACCCAAAATCTAAATGCATCAAAAATATTAATAGAACTGAAGGGAGCAGTCATTTATAGTTCTTACTTAAAATACACACTGTTACTTGGAAATTAGTATCAGATTGTTCCATTCAGACAATTTTTCTCATATTATTTAGTAAAAATGAAGTGTTTTGGGTTAGTAACAGAGGTCATATCATATTTTCTCTTCGTATTTTTTACAAAAACTTATTGTATTTTCAAATCATGTTATTAAAGAAATGATGATTTATAGAAAATTTGTTGATATGTAAGTATTACTCCATATATCTTATTACTCCATGATATGTAAAACTACTTCCAACACCGACTCAAGGTTTCCTTAAAGAGCTTGTCCTGGTTACCTGAATACCCTCTCAGCTCTGTCTTCATCTCTCTAGTCAAGAGTCTTGATTTGTTGTAATACTTCTCACATAGTTCAATTTTAACCAAGCATTTTCCTTTTCTTGTCCTGCTTGTCAAGTACTAACTACATACGTAAGTGTGACCTATAGTAAATAAATAAATAAAATAAAAAATCTCTGTGCTTTGAGCTGGATGGGGGGTGGGGTAACAAACAGGAGGTTTATTACACTTCAGGTTGTTTAGGTCCATAAAAACCATGGCAGCAAAATAAGCAAAGGTGCAAAGATTGGCTAATCATGATGGCAGGGAGCTATGAGTCTTTAAGTTAGTTACCAGCGCTGTATACACGTGTTCAGGTCTCAGGGGAATTGGCATGGCAGGTCTTGGGGAGAAGGCAAGCAGGCCAGAGCAGCAGGAACAGAGGAGCATTTTCTGCGGAACACTTACTTAAATAAATCCTTATACAATCCCTTGTGGGTTTGGGTAAGTCCATTATATTCTCATCAAGCTGATATCAGCCTTGTACTAATTATGTTCATGTCCCAACAAAGATCAAACTTTCTTTTTAAAAAATATTTATTTATTTATTCCCTTTCATTGCCCTTGTTGTAGTTATTATTGTTGTTGTTATTGCATAAGACAGAGAGAAAAGGAGAGGGGATGGGAAGACAGAGAGGGGGAGAGAAAGATAGACACCTGCAGACCTGCTTCACCACTTGTAGGTGGGGAGCCAGGGTCTCAAACTGGAATCCTTACACTGATCCTTGTGCTTTGTGCCATGTGCACTTAACCTGCTGTGCTACAGCCTGACTACCTAAGATCAAACTTTATTACCCATCCATTTGAGAAAGAAAAAGGAAAGAAGTGAAAAAGTCAAGGGAGAAAAGTGCAAAATAAAGACTAAAGGGGAAAAATTATGTTATATGGTAAGTCCCATGAGAAACTCTCCATTTTTGGTAGTGTGACTAATAAATAAAAACACACAACAGTGGTACAGAGAACATATAAAATTTATGGATAATTATGAAAAAATAAGTGATTGCAATATTTGCAATATATGCACATGCTGAAGTAGTACTTACCTATGAGAAATTATGAATGCTTGTGCTTTGCTATAATGTGGATATAACTGAAAGAAATCATTTTAAGTGAAACAACTTTGAAGGAAAGGACAAATACTGGATTATCTTACCTGCATACCCTTGATAAAGATACCAAGCAAGGGAACAAAGTCAAAATAAAATAAGCTATTTGTTTGATTGCATAACTGAGATCACCAGTGGTAGAGGAAAGGAGACTTTAAAAGTGGAGGAGACCAAGGGCAAGCGGTAGTACAGCAGGTTAAGTGCACATGGTGTGAAGCACAAAGACTGGCCTAAGGATCCCAGTTCAAGCTCCCCACTCCCCACCTGCAGGAGGGTTGCTTTATGAGCAGTGAAGCAGGTGTGCAGGTGTCTTTTTCTTCCCCTCTCTATCTCCCTCGCCTCTCAATTTCTGTCTGTCCTATCCACCAACAATGACAGCTATAATAACAACAATTATAATAATAACAACAACTATGATAAACAACAAGGGCAACAAAGGGGAAAAATAGCTTCCAGGAGCAGTGGATTTGAAGTGCAGGCCCAAGACCCAGTGATAACCTTCAAGGAAAAAAAAAAAGAGTGGAGGAGACCCACTAAACTTTATTGGGAGGATATTTATACTTCAAAGCTGAGTGTATTGTACATATATCAGAATAAGTATGAAATTGTACTGTTACAACACATTATTGTGTGCAACAATAATAACTCAATATAAAGGTGAAAAATAAGTAAAATTTTTTTTAGGATTTCATCATGTTTAAAAATTTGTGAAAATAAGAAATGTCCTTAGAAATTATGAGAAACAAAGGCAAGTGTTTTAGCACTTTTCATATAGTTTTTGCTCTACAAGAGGCGTGGGTGAAAGGAGCTAATCCTTATGAAGTGGATAACACGATGATTGACCTTTTATATAGAGAATTCATAATGAGACAAAAGCAAAAATCTGGGGTCTAATCATTCTTCTAGAGCAATTAGAGTGCTCCACATAAAAATGAAATTCAAAAACAGTGGTACTGAATATATCTAGAAAATATCAACCCTTTGAAGTAGCGGTCTTCCATAGCGCTTTCCAAAAAATAATAAAATCAAACAGCTCAAAAACATGCCCTCTGTCTGTAACTATGCAAATAATCTGAATGGAAAATTATGACTGAAAAACTAAACTGCAAGTATAATTTTCATAATGTAAATTTAATTTCAAATGGCCACAAATATTATCAATGATTACTATATGAAAATGGCTAACTCAGAGCCAATGTGAATATGACAGTCTGTGGTCTAAAGAAAGCCTGCCACCTATTTTTTTTCCTTTATTCTGACTTTCCTTCCTCTTTCTTCCTTCCTTCTTTCCTTCTTCCCTTCCTTCTCTCCTTCCTTCTTCCATTCCACCCTCCCTTTCTTCCTTCCATCCTTTATTTTATTTTTCTATTGTCACAGGGGCTCCACTACTCTGAGTCAATTTTTTTTTCAGTAGAAAGAAAGTGAAAGAGAGATACACAATGTTTTCAAAATAAACACATTATTGAATCAGTGAAATAACAGCCATATGAAACAGAAAATAAAAAAAAAAACTTACCTGGCTTTCTACAGAAAATTGACTTCCTCCTGGACTGGAATAACAAAGCATCAGATAGATATTTGTTAGATTGAAATATGAATAAAGGAGAAAAAATCAATCCTTAGATAAAGAAATCTCAAGAAAACACAGTAGAAAGTAGGGGTTAATAATTTTTTAGGGAACCCTAGAACTTTAAAGACAATGGTTTTCATCAGATAGTAAAGAGTGAGATCAAGAGAGAATATACGTGAGAGAAATATGCATGATAATACTAGAAAACTAATAAGTATAAAAACTAGAAAGGAATAGTAAATAAGATTGTTTACATATATACTAGTGCCTGTTTGTTAAATGCTACAGAAAATATGGAGACTAATTTGCAGTTAATATTTTAGAACTAGTGTGAATTCAGAAAATTTAATGAGTATACAACTTACTCACAAAATAATTATAATAAATAACATTGTAAAGTACTATTAATATAATAGATTTAAAATGTATCAACAGTGGTGAGTAGCATGAGCTCAGGTTCAAATTATCTCTACATATTTTTTAATTATGAGGTTTTTACCATGTCATTTAATCTTTCAAGCTCTCTATATAAAATGAGATATTGCAATAATTATAGTCACGTTATATGTTTATAAGAAGCATAAACTAGTTAATTATGCAATGCTTTGAACAACGATTATCTCATCGTAACTAGCTTGTAATATTAATATGAAAGGCACGTTTTTTAATGCATTTAGAGAAACACTCATAAGAGTATTACTTGATGACTTCCAGAGTTTGGAAAGATATCTCAAATAAGATGCAAAAAGCAGAACAAGAAATAGAAAGATTAATAAATTCTGTCACATTAAAATTAAGAACATATGTTTGTCAAAAGTTAATATGAAAAAATGTATATACAAGTCACAAACAATATCTAAATAACAAAGAATTAGCATTTGCAAATAAGTAAACCTACAAACCAAGAAGGGGATTAATAAAATGAAACAGCTGAAGATAAATTTTTTAGAGAATATCAGAAGTCATTAAATATATGAAATATATTCTGCTCATTTGTTAGGGAAACGAAATTAAACAACAGTAACATAAAATTTGAAATCACTCTACCTGAAAAAATAGCAACTATGGTTATTCATCTCTTGTTACAGCAGAAATTCATACACATTTTGGAAAAAATGGCATAACCTTTTAAAATAAATTGTGTGAGTGTGTGTGTGTGTGTGTGTGCTTAAGGTTTCCTTTTTCTTTTGCCAATGGGGTTATTTGGAGATAAGATTCAGTATACATAGAAAAACCTAAAGAATCCAGCAGAAAACTCCTGGCAGTTATTAGTCAATTTAGCAAGGTGTCAGGCTACAAAATCAATGTACAAAAATCAGTGGCATTTCTCTATGCAAACACTAAAACTGAAGAAGAAGAAGAAGAAGAAGAAGAAGGAGGAGGAGGAGGAGGAGGAGGAGGAGAAGAAGAAGGAGAAGGAGAAGGAGAAGGAGAAGGAGAAGGAGAAGGAGAAGGAGAAGGAGAAGGAGAAGGAGAAGGAGAAGGAGAAGGAGAAGGAGAAGGAGAAGGAGAAGGAGAAGACATCCAGAAATCACTCCCATTAACTGTTGCAGCAAAGTCAATAAAATACCTAGGAGTAAAGCTGACCAAGGAGGTGAAAGACATGTATACTGAAAACTATGACCACTATTCAAGGAAATAGAAACTGATACCAAGAAATGGAAAGATATACCATGCTCATGGATTGGAAGAATAAATATCATCAAAATGAATATTCTCCCCAGAGCCATATACAAATTTAATGCAATACCCATCAAAGTCCCACCACGCTTCTTTAAGAGAATAGAACAAAAACTACAATCATTTGTCTGGAACCATCTTGAGGAAAAGAAACAGAAATGGAGGCATCACACTCCCAGATATCAAACTATATTATAAGACCATCATCATCAAAACAGCCTGGTACTGGAACAAAAATAGGCACACAGACCAGTGGAACAGAATTGACAGCCCAGAAATAAATCCCCACACATATGGACATCTAATCTTTGATAGGGGCCCAAAGCATTAAATGGAAGAAGGAGGCTCTCTTCAATAAATGGTGCTGGGAAAACTGGGTTGCAACATGCAGAAGAATGAAATTGAACCACCTTATCGCACCAGAAACAGAAATCAACTCTGAATGAATTGGGGGCTGGATGTTAGACCAAAACTATCAAATACCTAGAGGAAAACATTGGTGGAACACTTTCCCACATAAACCTCAAGGGCATCTTTGATGAAACAAACCCAATTGCAAGGAATACTAAAGCAAAAACAAACCAATGGGACTATATCAAATTGAAAAGCTTTTGCACAGCAAAAGAAACAATCACACAAACAAAAAAACCCGTCACAGAATGGGAGAAGATCTTTACATGCCATACATCAGACAAGAGACTAATCACCAAAATATACAAAGAGCTCAGCAAACTTAGCACTAAAAAAGCAAATGACCCCATCCAAAAATGGGCAGAGGATATGAACAAGACATTCACTTCAGAGGAGATCCAAAAGGCCAACAAACATATGAAAAACTTCTCCAGGTCGCTGATTGTCAGAGAAATGCAAATTAAGACAACATTGAGATACCACCTCACTCCTATGAGAATGGCATACATCAAAAAGGACAGCAGCAATAAATGCTGGTGAGGCTGTGGGGACAGAGGAACCCTTCTACACTGCTGGTGGGAATGTAAATTGGTCCAGCCTCTCTGGAGAGCAGTCTGGAGAACTCTCACAAGGCTAGACCTAGACCTTTCATATGATCCAGTAATTTCTCTCCTAGGCACATACCCCAAGAATTCCATAATGCCCAACCAAAAGGAGGTGTGTACTCCTATGTTCATAGCAGCACAATTCATAATAGCTAAAACCTGGAAGCAACCCAGGTGCCCAATAACAGATGAGTGGCTGAGAAAGTTATGGTATATATACACAATGGAATACGATACAGCTATCAAGAACAATGAACCTACCTTCTCTGACCTATCTTGGACAGAGCTAGAAGGAATTATGTTAAGTGAGCTAAGTCAGAAAGATAAAGATGAGTATAGGATGATCCCACTCATCAACAGAATTTGAGAAAGAAGATATGAAAGGGAAATTAAAAGCAGGACCTGACCAAATTGTAAGTAGGGCACCAAAGTAAAAACCCTGTGGTGAGGGGCAGACATGCGGCTTCCTGGGCTGGTGGGGGTGGGGGTGGGTGAGTGGGATGGGTCACAGTCTTTTGGTGGTGGGAATGGTGTTTATGTACACTCCTAGTAAATTGTCGTCATATAAATCACTAGTTAATTAATATGAGAGGGGGAAAATTAATTGTATGTTTCTAAGTTGTTTTTTTTTTTAATTTTTTATTTAAGAAAGGATTAATGAACAAAAACATAAGGTAGGAGGGGTACAACTCCACACAATTCCCACCACCCAATCTCCATAACCCACCCCCTCTCATGATAGCTTTCCCATTCTCTAGCCCTCTGAGAGCATGGACCCAGGGTCGTTGAGGGTTGCAGAAGGTAGAAGGTCTGGCTTCTGTAATTGCTTCCCCGCTGAACATGGGCGTTGACTGGTCGGTCCATACTCCCAGTCTGCCTCTCTCTTTTCCTGATAAGGTGTGTCTCTGGGGAAGCTGAGCTCCAGGACACATTGGTGGGGTCTTCAATCCAGGAAAGCCTGGCCAGCATCCTGGTGGCCTCTGGAACCTGGTGATTGAAAAGAGAGTTAACATACGAAGCCAAACAATTTGTTGAGCAATCATGGATCCCAAGCTTGGAATAGTGGAGAGGAAGTGTTAGGGAGGTACTCACTGCAAACTCTAGTGTACTACTGCTTTCAGGTATATATTTTGCAGTAGTTTATGGATACGTGTGCACATAAGCTCTCTCTCACAGAAACTGGTGTATATCTAGGTTATGGGACTTTGTTAGAAAGTGAACTACCTGAGATGAAATTAGAGTGTACTATAAAAGGAAAGGTCTCACCCGAGTAATGAAGCTGAAGGGTTTTCATTCCACACGTGAAGTTTCTGGACACAGTCTGAAGTGAAGCATGTTGAGGTGGCAATCGTTGCGTTGGTTAGGTTGTGATCGGCGGATGCAATATTATTTGGTTTGGATTGGGAGATGCATACGGGAAAGTGGGCCCTATCCAAGGGTTCCAGGACTGGGGGAAGTAGGGGCTCTATAGTGGAGATGTGAGGTTCCTGCTGTCTTAGGGTTCAAAAAGACAATAGATAGTTAATGTTATCATCACATTATTTGTTAATTGGATTAACTTTGAAGAGTCCTTTTGTTATGGTTTGCAGTACAGTACCCAGTATCTTGTATGTAGCTGTGCTATTGGATGCTCTCTAAGTTTTTATTTTTATTTATTTTTATTTTATTTTTTTTAATATTTTATTTTATTTATTTATTTATTCCCTTTTGTTGCCCTTGTTGTTTTATTATTGTAGTTATTATTGTTGTTGTCGTCGTTGTTGGATAGGACAGAGAGAAATGGAGAGAGGAGGGGAAGACAGAGAGGAGGAGAGAAAGATAGACACCTGCAGACCTGCTTCACCACATGTGAAGCGACTCCCCTGCAGTTGGGGAGCCGGGTTCGAACCGGGATCCTTATGCCGGTCCTTGTGCTTTGCGCCACCTGCGCTTAACCCGCTGCGCTACAGCCCGACTCCCGCTCTCTAAGTTTTTAAAACACAGACTGAGTCTTCTTAATATATAGGCTGTGTATTTGATGTGCGAACTCTCTCAAAAGCCTAGACCAAGTAGATCAGAGGCAACCAGTGGCACAGCTATTTATAAGATACTGGGTACTATACAGCAAACCCTAACAAAAGGAGTTTTCAACGCTAACCCAATTACCAAATAATGTGATGATAACATTAACTATCGATTGTCTTTTTGAACCCTAAGATAGCAGGAACCTCACATTTCCACTATAAAGCCTATATTTCCCCCAGTCCTGGTACCTTAGGTTAGGGCCCACTTTCCTGCATGCCTCTCCCAATCCATATCAAATAATATTGCATCTGCTGATCGCAACCTAATCAACACAATGAGTGCCACCCCAGCATGCCTCACTTCAGACTGTGTCCAGAGACTTCAGGTGTAAAATGACAACCCTCAGCTTCATCACTCAGGTGAGACCTTTCCTTCCATACTATTCTCTAAATCCATTCCAGGTGGTCCACTCCCCAATAAAGTCCCCAAACCTAGATATAGTCCAGGTCTCCTGAGATAGAGCATATGTTCACACGTGTGCATAAACCAGGGAAAATATATACCTGAAAGCAGAAGTACACAAGAGTCTGCAGAGAGTACCCCCCCAACACTTTATTGGCACTATTCCAGCCTTAGGTCCATGATTGTTCCACAATTTGTTTGGCTTTGTATGTTAACTCTCTTTTCATCCACCAGGTTCCAGGTGCCAGCATGATGCTGACCAGATTCCCTGGACTGACGACCCCACCAATGTGTCCTGTAGCTCTGCTTCCCCAGAGACCCACCCTACTAGGGAAAGAGAGAGGCAGACTGGATCAACCAGTCAATGCCCATATTCAGCGGGGAAGCAATTACAGAAGCCTGACCTTCCACCTTCTGCAACCCACAATGACCCTGGGTTCATACTCCCAGAGGGATCCAGAATGGGAAAGCTATCAGGGGAGGGGGTGGAATATGGAGATAGGGTGGTAGGAATTGTGTGGAGTTGTAACCCTCCTATCCTATGGTTTTGTTAATGTATCCTTTCTTAAAAAAAAAAAAAAAAAAAAGATTCAGTGACTGCATGTTGATTCCAGTGAAGAAAGTGATTTCTTTTCTTTTCTTTCCTTTTCTTTTTGTTGCTTTTCTTGTCATTTTTTAAATTTAATTTTAAAATAAAAAATATCGACAGACTGTAGGATAAGAGGGTTACAATTCCACACAATCCCACCAGCAGAGTTCCATATCCCTTCCCCTACCTACCTTGAAAGCTTTCCTATTTTTTGTATCTCTGGTTAGATGGTCCCGGGATTATGATGGAGTGCAGAAAGTAGAGGGTCTGTCTTCTGTAACTGCTTCTCTGCTGAACTCAGGCATTGGTAGGTCAATACATACTATAAGCCTGTTCCTATCTTTCCCTAGTGGGGCAGTGCTCTAGAGAGGTGGGACTCCAGAATACATCGCTGAGGTTGTCTGCTCAGGGAAGTCATGTTAGCATCCTGGTAGTATCTGCAACTTGATGTATGTAAAAGCATTTAGATATAAAGAACATATCTTTAAATAAAAGCTGGATAAGCACAAGTGACCAGCATACTTTAAAGATGGCTCCTTTGATTATTACCAGGCTACCTCATCTCCTTGGGCCCTTGTCAGGGAAACCTGGGATTACACATAGACATTATGAGCCTAGATCTCAAACAGATGCCTCTCTTCACTGTCTCTGGTCATCTCCATCAGAAATATAGTAGACCCCTGTGTGGGCCCCTACTCTACCATTGTAGGAAGATGGGTCAGGCAATGGTTGCATCCTAGAATGTTACACAGGCTCCTGCACTGAATACAGGCCCCTGACCAAATCAATGGGTTTTACAGTTAACAATACTTACATACTTTTCCCTTATTTGGGACCTACTCTCATCCCTGATCTAGGTTTCTAGTCTTTTTTCCAATTGTGACAATATATCCGCAGATAATACCTTTGGTCCCCTGCATGTTAGCTATCAGGAGCAGGCAAAATTTAGTAAAGTCATGGGCCCCTTGGAATACACCTAAAAAATAGAACTACTATATATTTTTCCAAATTGGAGACCCCAAATCTCAGCTGCTATATTCTTTTCCTTATTATTTTTTTTATGATCAAGACAGAAATGAGGGGGGTCTGGCCGTGGCGCAGTGGCACAGCATAAGGATCCCGGTTCCAGCCCCCAGCTCCCCACCTGCAGGGGAGTTGCTTCACAGGCGGTGAAGCAGCTCTGCAGGTGTCTGTCTTTCTCTCCCCCTCTCTTTCTTCCCCTCCTCTCTCCATTTCTCTCTGTCCTATCCAACATCGAACAACATCAACAATGGCAATAATATGGCCACAACGAGGCTACGACAACAAGGGCAACAAAGAGGGGGAAAAATGGCCTCCAGGAGTGGTGGATTCATGGTGTAGGCACCGAGCCCAGCAATAACCCTGGAGGAAAAATAGAAAGACAGAAATGAGGATAGATATGTAAACTGTACGGGCATCCAATTTTCCTAGAAGGGCTTACAATAATTAATGGAAATACTAAATAAAAAAGATATTTTTAATTTCTTAAACACTATTTTCATTAATTATAACTTCTCATAGGAAAATTCTTCAATTTCATGCTAGCTTTTTCATTTATTATCAGATCACTGAGAAAAACCATCCTGGACCAGGATGGCAGAGGACCTAGGGGGTTATATTGTTGTGTGGAAAATGAGAAATGTTATGCATGTACAAACTAGTGTATTTACTGTCAACTGTAAAATATTAATCCCCCCAATAAAGAAATTAAAAAAAAAACAGGAAAAAATGGCAACTATGAGGTGGATTCATAGTGCTGGTGCTGAGTACCAGTGATAACTCTGGAAGCAATAATTTAAATGAAAAGAATGGGTAAAATTTAAAAAAGAATGGAAGAAATGAAGAGACAGATAAATTAACAGAAGGCATGATGGAAGGGAAAAGGAAGAAGGAAAGTATGAAAGCAAGGAATTTATGACTTGGGTCTTCTATGTCAGGAAACAGTTTTATTTTATTTCTTTATTGGAGGATTAATGTTTTACAGTCTACAGTAAAGACAATAGTTTGTACATGCATAACATTTCCCAGTTTTCCACATAACAATATAACCCCCACTAGGTTCCAGTTTTTAAAATGTCACATATATTAGGTTCTCTATTCTTTATGATGACTTTAGTTGTCCTCAATTTTAAGATGATAAAAGAGAGACATCAGGAGAATAATAGTATAGTCAGGAATAAAACCATGGCAATTAGATCCATGTTTGTCAACTCTGTTTCCATAAATGGATAAACTAATTAAACAGTATGAGTGAGACATATGATTACAGGTTGAATCTATAAAACTAAAGAAATTATCATCTGAATGAACAATCATGAATTCATCTATGCTGACTGAAATCAGGATATTGACTAGTCTTTTTTTTTTTTTTTTTGCCTCCAGGGTTTTCACTGGGGCTCAGTGCCTGCATTACAAATCCACTGCTCCTGGATGCTACTTTTCCCCCTTTTGTTGCCCTTGTTTATCATTGTTGTCATTATTATTGTTGTTATTGCTGCCATTGTTGTTGGATTGGATATAGAGAAATCAAGAGATGAGGGGAAGTCAGAGAGGGAGAGTGACAGATAGATACCTGCAGATCTGCTTCACTGCTGGCACTTACTTGGAGTGGATCCAGCCAGGGGGTAAGTCACTGACCCTCCCTCACCAGCTCTCAGAGACCTCGTGATTTAGAAAGGAGGCATCAGGGAGTACTCTGGTACTAACACTCATTTATTTGGAGATGGGCACAGATTTATATATAGAGTTAAACAAAGAACATTTTTCACATATGTCAGAAATTACAGGTTTCTTAAAGGTCAGCTTGCCCCTATGGTAGGGGGCTGGTATGACAAGAATTGATGCGATACATAAAGGTCAAAACAATTAGTCTCCATGATGCAGGCAAGTTAATTATCCAAAGGCATTTGAGAGAAGCATAGGGGTTAAACTAGTAAGGTGAGGTAGGGAAGTAGAAAAAAAAAAACTTGATGTAAATCATAGATATCAAAAGGCACAAGGGAATAGGATTTGGGGTTTACTAGCTGGTGCTGGGGGTGTATGATAGAGTGTATTCTCCTTTATGATCAAAAGGTAAAGTGGATGTGTGAACTTTGAGTGAACCCTAAAGCACTCAACCATTTGGCCTGCTGCTAGCAGGGAGAACTAAGTATGAGAGGCCTGTAGGCTTTCTGTGAGCTTGAGAGATTAACAAGGAGAAACTGAGTCTGGGAGACTTTTCCTTCTTGGCTCATCTCTATAAGGAGAGAGGCTAATTAGTGTGGTGTCTTTCCAGACCTCCATCCAAGGATGGGAGAGCTTCCCTAAGCTTTGCCAAGCTTTCACATAGTCCCACACATCACCACTTATGAAGTGATCCCCCTGCAGGTGGGGAGCCAGGGACTAGAACTGGGATTCTTGCACACTGTCCTTGTGCTTTGCACCAAATGCGCTTAACCCTCTGTGCACTCCCCACTATTGACTTGTCTTAATTATGAAGAAGCTAAAAGGACTTATAGGAAGTTTCTATAGAATTTAGCCATTCTATTACTTGAACTAGGATGAGAACAGAGAAGTTGAGATAATTTAAATATGATGTCTTACTGACAGACGTGGAATCTTTGAGCAATTGAGACCAAAGCTTATGCATTTAGTAAAATAAAGTAATATGTCATTGATCTAATGGATGCACTGTTCCTGGAATTTGAGCATAATTTTAAACCCAGACATAAATTTATTGACTCAGATGAAGAACTCTTGGAACTTTTCAAGCTGTATGGGGCACAAGACAATTGAATACTGAAGCTGAGTGAGGCTGTTTGTTGCTTCAGTTCTTTGAAACACAACTGCCAAAATCCAGTTTCTTTTGTCTAGATGGTTTCATGTGGGTTATAACCACAGACACATCCAGGCAAAAGAACTTCTGGACTCAGATTCCTTGGCTTAAGACTTTGGTTCAAACAGGAGGCATTTTTATAAAGCTCTCCTTTTTTTTGCCCAGGTTTGAGTATGTATTGCTTTTTGGCTTAAGACAAATTTTGTTATTGGAGGTTTGTTTTGCTTCTTTTTGGTGCTCTATGAGTCAACGATTACAACCTATACCAAAAAGAGAACATGTGGTAAAGACAATGAAAACCAGACCTCTATGTCTCCCAAATAAGGAGGTGAAAAGACAAAGCCTACAGTTACATAAGCAGCATAGTTCACTCCAAGACAACATGCGCTCTGGCCTAATGGTAGAATTCTTCATGAGCCAGAGACTTTCTTTATATCTGGGTTCAATAAATTTAATTTGCTCCATCCACTATAATCTTTAAGTATCGTATGGCTTCTTTCCCAAGATCTTTCACCTACTTTTAAAATGCAACCTAGTGTGGATTTAGGGCTGGGCTGGAGGAAATGAGGAAAAGTTGGCAAATTGGGGATCCATGTTCTAAAAGCCATCTGTGCCTTACCATTGCAAAATAAGCTTCTGAAATTGCTTTCAGTGAAAAAAAAAAGGAGAAAAAAAAAAGAAAAAGAAAACTCCTAAAATTCCATAATTCCATGAACAAAAGAAGACATGAAGTCCACCCTCCAACAAAACATACTCCACCAGGTACACAGATGTTAGAACTCTTATGCTATGGAAACATTGTCAACTCATAAGGTTTCAGAACTTTGATAAAAGAGAGAGAGAAAATATATCTTTAATTTGTCACTTATGCTTTGCTTCTAGTCATCCACAAAATATTTGAGTGAGAGCTCCCTTGACACTACAACAAAGGACAGAAACATACTTCTGACTTCTTGAAATCTGGCTAATAGTACTAGTGGATCTAGTGAAAATACCAAGAATATAGTCTTATCTTCATGAGGTGAAATTTTTATTTAGTATAGTGTAATACATACAAACACTACCTTGGTGAAGAGGAAATGACAGAATTTCCATGTATATAATTCTGAGTTATTTTAAATAATATATGCACATCCATGTATATTCCTTTAAGTGTTATTTTAGTTTGTTTTTCTTATGGAGGTTAGTTTCCTAAGGGTAATTCTGTTTTTCTTCCACATCCCACTCATTTATATTTTCTTAATGCAGTACCTGGAATATTGTAGCATTATAACTAAATGATTGTCCAATTATTCAACCAGTATGTATGCATGCATTTACATATGCATTAAGAATGAAAATGGAATATAAGGTAGAGAAAGATAGAGAGTGAAATATACAAGGGGCCAGGTGGTGGTTCATCTGGTTAAGTGCAGACATTACAGTTCACAAGGACCAAAGTTCAAGCCCTTGGTAATCACTAGCAGGGAGAAAACTTCATGATTGGTGAAGCAGGGCTGCAGGTGCCTCTCTGTCTCTTCTTATCTCCCTTCTCAATTTCTCTCTATCCAATAAAAATTAATTAATTAAAAAAGAAAGATGGCACAACACTAAAATTTCCATCGATGAGTGGGGGCCAGACTTCAACCTGAGTTAAACATATGACAAATCAGCACATTATTCAAATAAATTACTTCAATGCCTCTAATTAATATTTATTGAATGTACAGTATGTAAAAGATACTGTTCTAAAAGATATCATAGTGAAAAAAGGAACATGTTTTTTGTCCCACCTCCCCCCCCACAAAAGCTTACATTTGAAAGTATGGAAAAGAGCATAAAATTATGAAAGAATGAACAAGAATAAGGAAAAAATAAGGTGAAGAAGATAGATATGGAGTATGCAAATACATTTATACACACACACACATATATAAATATATAGTATGTGCATTTATAGGAATTCAGAGAAATTTATAGAAGTATTATTGAAATTTTAACTCTGGAAAGGTTTTTATTGAGAAGATGGAAAAGTATTTATTTATTAAAGGAAATTATTTATTTAGGTAGCCGCCAGATATTCGTGATGTGGCATCATCTAAGTTCATTTCCCACGTCTACGCTCGACCGGACCTGCCAATATATGCGGATATCTTCGCCCACCCTGTCCAACACTTGATTTCTCGTCACCCAATCTGGTCCCCTACGCCTACACTGAACTTCTCTGTTCCAGACTCTTGGAAACAGAGTTGGCAGTCAGCTGAGGTAAAGAACAAACACCTCATCACAGACCCCTGCAAGCGTCAACCCGGCTTTGACCTAGCACGTTATGATTGGGCCCTCCTCAATTGCTATCTAACAGGCCATGGCCTGTGCGCCGCTATGTTCCATCGCTGGGGAGCCAGAGATGACCCGAACTGCCCCTATGGCTACAGACAGACTATGACCCACATAGTCAACGACTGCCACCTCTGCAGATTCAAAGGCGGTCTCGAAACTTTACATCAGGCTCAACCTGACGCTGTTGACTGGCTACGGAAGAAGGGCAAACACTAGAAGAAGAATTTATTGAGAAGATGCTATTTGTCTAAGATTTTTCAAGAAGGAATATATTTGGGAGTGGGGTGGGGGTGGGGGTCGAGACATTCTTAGAGTAAGAAACTTCAAATTTAAAAGACCTGTGGTAGAAGCGAACTCCAAATCCAAAAGCAGCATAGTGATCCATGCACTAGACTAGAGAGAACAAAGCATCACAGAAGAAATGAAGTTTGGGAAGGCTGCTATTTGATAGCATTGGCTTTCATCCCAAGCAAAATGAAAAGTTGTGGGAGGGTTTTGAACTGAGGAAGAATCTGATCTAATTTGTGTTTTAGTAGGACTGTGCTGGTTTGTATGATGAAAATACATTAAGAGATGACAAAGTATGAAAGTAAATAGTAAATAGAAAAGTAAGAATATATTGTTATGATCCACCAAAGTGATGATGGGCATTTGGGCTGGAGGACAATGGTGGGAAAACTGTAAAACACTGAAGGATTCTGGATCTATTTTGACATAATGAATACAATAATTTGTCTGAGAGGCTAGATATAGTATCAGAGAAAGAGAAGAATCAAGATGTATCTCAGATTTAAAAAACAATCATTTAGTTATTTCACATAAAGTAGAAAGAGTCTCATATTAGAGAGAAAGAGAGATGTTACAGGACCACTAGAATATATGAAGTGCTTACTGGGTATCCAACTGGGAGCCTCATATATATAAGTCTCATGTACTACAAGTTGAGCAATTACATAATTGTTTTATCCAAGTCACTGGAATAATGGAGATACAATATATAGGTTGGTTATATAAGACACTGGTTACAAGATAAGCATTTATTATTGGATGCTTGGGTTTAGTAAGATTTATTTGTTTATTACCGTTATCATGGTTCTCAACAAGGGCTTGGTGCCTACATGACTGTTCTTGATGGCCTTTTTTTTTCTTATTGACACAGAGAGAAATGGAGAGGGGGAGAGAGAGAAAAAAGAGAAAGTTATAAAGAGACATCAAAGGACATAGACTGGGGAACAGATTACCTTAAAGACAACTACTATAGAAAGATGAGAAGTTATATCCATGTGTCAACAACTGTATTGTAGACCATTAAATAAATAAATAAATTAGAAAACAAACAAGAAAAATATATATAAATAAATAAGTCACCCAACCCTTGGATATGCCACACTTTAAATTTATTGAGTACTGCTGATGTCTTTCTCAATAAGTGACTACCTTAAAATTTCACCAAGAATACGTAAGTGATCTGATTACTCAACTATTCTACAAGGGTTGTCAGACCAGTGGATGTACAGGGGTATTGTATAGTTGTTTCAAGTTGTGTTATCCTGATTATGAGAAAGATTGAACCCAGTTCAGACATTATTAATCATTCGATTTCTAATTCCTTTGAACCATCTACTTAATCTTTTGTCCATATTTTCTGCTGGGTAGTTTCTCTTTTTCTTATTTGTAGACTGCTTTTATGTATGATACAGATTGCTTCACAAATCTGTTGCAAGTACCTTTTCTCTTAGTCTTGAGTTGCTTTTAAAAGTTAGTTTTATTATCTTTAGCTATAGACTTAAAACTTTAATGTGGTGAAGTTCTTTCATCTTTTTCATTAGGTTGAGATTTTTGAAGCTAGTTAAAAATATTCTCACTTTTTTATGTCATAAAGGCATGTGCATATATTTTTTCCAGGGGTTTTCTGGAAAAAACATTTTTGCTTAACACATGACTTTGATTTGTTTATTTAAAAATACTTTTATGTGCCAGATGCTGCTCTAAGTGTTTTACAAAAAATGCATCTTTTAATCTTCACAATAATTATAATGCTACTGTTACCCAATTTTACAGAGCAAGAAACTAGGGAATAGTGTAGGGAAGGAGATTATTAGCTTGTCAGACACCATAATTAAAATAAATGCTTGAACACTTAGTCTATATAGAACTGATTGATTTGATGTCGAAATAAGTCCATTTTCTCTATATTATTTGCCAGTTTCCATGACACCATTTATTAAGTTATTCATTCCAAGCTAATCTATAATGTAATTTAATTTACTTTATAATATGTTGATCTATTTTGGGGGTCTACATTTTATATAACTTGTTTTTAGATCAGAACTATACTTGTTCAATCAGCAAAAGTTTTTCGTGAATACTGATAGCTGAAACACGACGTACGTTTTGTTTTCTTTATCCTTTGACTTCAAAGTATTTTCAACTACTTTTACCATTTATTCTTTCAAATGACATCTAAGATCATTCACACAAGTTTCACAAAATATTGTTTTGAAATTTTATTGAAATTTGGATATGGATTATTTGAGTGAAATTCAAGATTTTTTTGTCTATAAGCCTTCACAACCATTATTATGGTATCCAGTCCAGTTGTATCTTATATGTTTTTCAAATTTAAAAATTATCATCATAATAGATCTATAATAAAAAGGAAATATGTAAAATCTGATAGATTGAGTTGTTAAGCTATTAGATATATTTCACTTTAACCTTTTATTTATACTTTTGTTCTCAAATTTTTACTTCTTAGATCTGGTATTTTTGGATAGAAAGGAAAACACAGACACAGAAAGAAGGACTGAGGGAAAGACATCATAGCACAATATCTTCCTTCAGTGTAATGAGAGCTGGACTTGGCTCAAAATGAACCTGAATTTTGTGCATGGCAAAGCCTAGCTAAGTTATCTTGCTGGCCCAAAAGAACTTTTATATGTGTTTGACTGTGATAAGTTTTTATATACTAAAAAGAGAATAAAAGCCTATTAGAAAAGTTTATCTGGAACCTGAAAATACCTCAAATCACCAATGAAATTCTAATTAAAAAAATGCAAGTGTCAAACTCCCTGACGTCAAACTATATGACAAGGCTAGTATAGTAAAAACTACATGGTACTGGGACAAAAAATAGACAGACAGACCAATGAAATAGTATTGAGATTCCCCAAATAAGCATCACACTTACAAACAACTTATTCTTTGGTAAAAGGGTTCAGAGCATTACATAGATAAAGGAGACCCTTCAGCAAATGGTGTTGGGAAAATTGGATTCTGAAAAGTAAAGAGGGCTGAATCAACCACTACATACCACCTTACGTAAAAATAAATTCCAAATGTATTAAAGACTTGGAAATAAATCCCCAAACCATTAAATACATCTAAGGAAACATTGACAGAACACATGATGCTTGCTTTGGAAATATTTTTGAGAATTTGAGTTAAAATCAAGGAAAACAAAAATGAACCAATGAGAATACACTGAATTTAAAAGCGTCTTCACAGCAAATGTAGTCATTACTAACACAGAAAGACATCCTACTGAATGGGAGATCTTTAGAAGCCATATGTCAGATCTAGGGCTAACAACCAAAAATACATAAAGAATATACAAAACTCAACAACAAAACAAGAAACACTATCAAAATTAGGAGAGAACATGAACAGAATTTTTGGCAACAAAGATGTCCATATGGCTAGACAAACACATGGAAAAATTCTCAAAATACACTAGGGCAATGCAAACAAAGTCATTAAAGACATTTATACCAGTGAGAATGTTATATATTATCAAGTACAGAACAGTATATTTTGATGAGAATGTGAAGAAACTAGAACATTTCTACAATGTTGTTGGACATGAAAATTGCTTCAATCCCTGTGGAAAATGTCTAAGATATTCTTCTAAATGCTAGAATTATACTGACCCATCAATCCAGCAGACCTCTCCAAGGAATCTTTCAAAGAACACAAAAACACTTATCAAAAATGATGTACGTATACCTATGTTCATAGCAGCACAGTCTGTAATAAACAAACCTGGAAGCCACACAAATGTTCACTGACAGATGAGTAGTTAAGAAGTGTGTGTGTGTGTGTGTGTGTGTGTGTGTGTGTGTGTATACAGATTTAAGATATGATGGAATTTTCTCCTCTTCAATATCTTGGGTGAAACTTAAAGGGATCATGTTAAGTGAGATAAACCATAAGAAGGATATGAATTCTAGGTGATTACATTTTCAAGTGGTACAAAGAAATTAAAAAGGAAATATAGTGTGGAAGTAAACTGGATGAGGTATATGGAAGTAAAATAAATAAACCTGGAGTAGGGTAGGTATAGGAAATTGGGGTTAAAAGTGCATCAGGTACCCATTACAGGATGGTGATGAGGAAGTTGATTTGCTATTGGGAATGGTGTGCTAACATCTACTCAAGGAATATAAGAAAGTATACTCATATATCAAAAATTACCTTTTAAATCACCAAGACACATCATATTTAGAATAAAAGTGAATAAGTATAAAGAAAGGATCCTGAAGGTTGCAAAGGAAAAACAAAGAGTCACCTACAGAGGAAAACCCTTTTCTTCTAGCATTTGCCCTTCTTCTGTAGACAGACAACAGCATCAGGTTGAGCCTGATGTAAAGTTTCGAGACCGCCTTTGAATCTGCGGAGGTGGCAGTCGTTGACTATGTCAGTCATAGTCTGTCTGTAACCGCAGGGGCAGTTCGGGTAGTCTCTGGCTACCCAGCGATGGAACATAGTGGCGCACCGGCCATGGCCTGTTCGATAGCAATTGAGGAGGGCCCAATCATAACGTGCTAGGTCAAAGCCGGGTTGACGCTTGCAGGGGTCTGTGATGAGGTGTTGGTTATTTACCTCAGCTGACTGCCAACTCTGTTTCCAAGAGACTGGGACAGAGAAGTTCAATGTAGGCATAGGGGACCAGATTGGGTGATGAGACGTCAAGCATTGGACAGGGTGGGCAAAGATATCCGCATATATTGGCAGGTCCGGTCGAGCGTAGACGTGGGAAATGAACTTAGATGATGCCGCATCCCGACGAATATCTGGCGGGGCAATGTTGCTAAGAACTGGCAGCCATGGAACTGGGGTGGAATGGATGGTTCCAGAAATTTTCCTCATGGAGGAGTATAATGTGGAGTCGACCAAATGGACATGGGGGCTACGGAACCATACTGGGGCACAGTATTCTGCAGTGGAATAGCATAATGCCAGAGATGATGATCGTAGTGTGGAAGCGCTTGCGCCCCATGAGGAGCTGGCCAGTCTTGCAATGATGTTATTCCTCGTGCCCACCTTTGCTGCAGTTTTTATGAGATGTTTGTGAAATGACAGAGTGCGATTGAGAGTAACGCCAAGATAGACTGGCTGGGCTTCATGCCGGATTCTCGTATCGTCAAGCTGCGCATTAAGCTCACGCGAGGCTGAGGCATGGTATAGGTGGAAAACAGATGATACCATTTTTGCAGTGCTAGAGATTAGTCATCATTTTTTACAGTAATCAGATATCAGAGACATGTCTTTCTTGAGTGTTTCCTCAGGGATGTCAAACTTGGATGCCTGAGTTGCACAGCAGATGTCATCAACATAGATGAACTTCCTTGAAGAAGTTTCTGGGAGGTCATTGATGTAAATATTAAATAGCGTAGGAGCCAGAACAGAGCCCTGGGGGAGGCCACTTGAGACAAGTCTCCATCTGCTAGACTTGTCACCCAGATGCACCCGGAATCTTCTGTTTTGGAGAATAAATGATATAGTGTTGGCCACCCATGGAGGCAGGCATCTTGAGATCTGACTAGGAGACCATGATGCCAGATCATGTCATAGGCTGCTGTGAGATCAACAAAGACAGCACCCGTCTTTAAATTCTTCTGGAATCTATTTTCAATGTAAGTTGAGAAGGCCAGGACTTGTTCGCAGGTAGATCTTCCTGGGTGGAAACCAGCTTGGGCAGGTGATAGGAATTTCTCTGTAAGAGGAGAAATTCATGACAGAAGCAGCCTCTCAAGGAGTTTGTAACACATGGAGAGGAGAGAAAGTGGTCTATAGCTGGCTGCCAGTGTTGGGTCTTTCTTTGGTTTCAAAACTGCTATTATCTTCGCACGACGCCAAATTTTGGGCAAAGATTCGGATACCAAGATGTGGGACAGGAATGTAGTGAGCCACTTCTTTGCCACGGGGCCCAAGTTAATAATGAGTTCTGCGGTGATGTTATCATAGCCAGCAGCCGTTCCCGGTTTAACCCTCTTCAAAGCGTCTTCCAGTTCAGACAGTGTAAAGGGAGAGAGTTTTGGAGATGGACAAGATAAACGGAAATGGGATGACCACTCATGGGGAATTTCTCTTTTCCAGACTGGGTTGATCTTAGCACGTCCAAGTTGAGTTAGGTGACTGGCCACTGAGTTTGGAGATATGGGAGGATGGGAGATGGGAGAGGGTTGGCTACCGACACCCAGACTATGAAGAAGCTTCCAGGCCTTCCTACTTGAGTGGGTGAAGTTCAAACTTTCCGTGAGTTGTTGCCAGCAGGCTTGGCGTGCTGCATCCAGGGAGGCAATGAGATGGTCGGCCACGTCTGGGTTGCCCGACTCATCATACTGCTTTAGTAGTTGCTCGCATTCAGCATCAAGACAAGGCATATAGTTAGCACGTCTCCCACAAGAAATAGCTTGGGAAGCTGCTTTAAAAATGGCTTGGAAGGGAGTTGGGCTGTAGCGCAGCAGGTTAAGCGCAGGTGGCGCAAAACACAAAGACCGGCATAAAGGATCCTGGTTCGAACCCAACTCCCCACCTGCAGGGGAGTCGCTTCACATGTGGTGAAGCAGGCCTGCAGGTGTCTATCTTTCTCTCCTCCTCTCTGTCTTCCCCTCCTCTCTCCATTTCTCTCTGTTCTATCCAACAATGACAACAACAATAATAACTACAACAATAAAACAACAAGGGCAACAAAAGGGAATAAATAAATAAAATAAATATTTTAAAAAAATAAATAAAATAAAATAAAAATGGCTTGGCGGAAGTGCCTGTAGGAATCTTCAGAGGGGATAGAGTTAATTGGAATTGCAGGAATAGATTTGTTGGTAAGATCACTGAACAGACGCCAGTTTGCTTTCCAGAAGTTCCATCTTAGTTTCTCCGAGCACAGAATCAGTGGGAGCTGGAGTCCAATGTGGATGATAGCTGGGCGGTGATGACTGTGCGGGAAGTCCTTGAGAACTTGTCTCGTAGCGGGAAAGGCTTGGCCGTTGACTGTGCTAATCTAGCACAGGTCGGGTGACGAGTCTTTATTCCATCTAGCACTGTGAAAATAGCCTGGCTGTTTGGGATCATATAATAGGGAGAGGTCATTCGCTGAAGCCCAGTCGGCTAAGATAGACCCATCAGCACGAGTGGAGCAATATCCCCAGTCTTGATGATGACTATTAAAGTCTCCAACATAAATAGCTGGGTGATTCGGGCTACGCAGGACCTCATTATTCCATGAGGCACTGGGAGGCTTATATATGTTGACGAGCTGAATAATTCCAATAGTAATGGAGTCATAGAAGGTCGAAGAGGCCATATGGTAAACGACTGCAAGATACGATTTGGCATAGATGGCTCGGCCGTGTTTAGGATGGAGATTATAGCATATTAAATCGAATTCACTGATGGTGAAATGAGCAGATTCATCGACTTATATATGTGTTTCCTGTAGGCAAATGACATCTGTCTGATGCTGTATTGCCAATTGACCAATAAGAACGTGTTTGGCAAAGGATAGCCCCTCAACATTAAGTTGGAGGACTCGAAGAGCAGGACCAGCAGCTTGAAAGCTATCAGGAGCTGCTTGTTGCTGGCTTTGAAAGTGACTGGGATCCATGTGGATTCAGTCGGCTAGGAAGGATCGTCAGTTTCCCCAATGAATGGGTACTCATGGGATGCGCCAAGGGAAGGTCGATCCAATGAATCACTTAAGATTAGCAGCAGACTTCTCCACATAAACACTACAGGGCAGAAGAGAATGGCAAGACATCTACTGAGTGCTCAAAGAGAAAGGCTTTCAACCAAGACTACTGTATCCTGCTAGACTGTCACTCAGACTAGATGGAGGTATAAACTTTTATACCTGTTGTGAGGGGGAGGGTTGACATGCGGCTTCCTGGGCCAGCAGGGGGGTGAGGGTGGTGGGTGGGTCAGATGGGACACAATCTATTGGTGATGGGAATGGTGTTTATGTACACACCTATTAAATTGTAGTCATATAAATCACTATTTAATACGAGAGGGTGAAAAATTGATTGTATGTCTAACAAAGGGACTTTTCAAAGTTAACCCAATTACCAAATAATGTGATGATAACAGTAACTATCCATTGTCTTCTTGAACCCTAAGACAGTAGGAACCTCACATTTCCACTATAGAGCCTAAACTTCTCCCAGTCCTGGGACCCTAAGGTAGGGCCCACTTTCCCCTATGCTTCTCCCAATTCTTATCAAATAATATTGCATCCGCTGATTACAACCTAATCAATGCAACAAGTGCCACCCCAGCATGCTTCACTTCAGACTGTGCCCAGAGACTTCAGGTGTGGAACGACAACCCTTTAGCTTCATAACTCAGGTGAGACCTTTCCTTTCATGGTATTCTCTAATTCCATCGCAGGTGGTTCACTTCCTCACAAAGTCCCAAAACCTAGATATAGACCAGGTTCCAAGAGATAGAGCATATGTTCACATGTATCCATAAACTATGGCAAATATATACCTGAAAGCAGAAGTTTGCAGTGAGTACCCCACAACACTTCATCTCCACTATTCCAACCTTTGGGTCCATGATTCTTCAACAATTTGTTTGGCTTTGTATGTTAACTCTCTTTTCAGCCACCAGGTTCCAGATGCCATCAGGATGCCAGCCAGGTTTCCCTGAACTGAAGACCCCACCAATGTGTCCTGGAGCTCCGCTTCCCCAGAGACCCACCATACTAGGGAAAGAGAGAGGTAGACTGGGAGTATGGATTGACCAGCCAAAGCCCATGTTCAGCAGGGAAGCAATTACAGAAGCCAGACCTCCCATCTTCTGCAACCCACAAGGACCCTGGGTCCATGCTCCCAGAGGGATAGAGAATAGGAAAGCTATTGGGGAGGGGATGGGATATGGAGAGATTGGGTTGTGGGAATTGTGTGGAGTTGTACCCCCCCATCCTATGATTTTGTTAATGTATCCTTTCTTAAATAAATAAATTTAAAAAAAAGAAAAAGTCAGGAACAAGGGAAAAGAAGAAAGTTTTGTTTGTTTTGAGGGAATTGGGAGGAGGACAGGGTGATAAAATTTTTCTAAAATTAAAAAAAAAAGAAATTTTCTCAGACAAGCAATAGTTGAAAGAATCAACTATCACCAAGCCTGCTCTGAAAGAAGTTCTGAAAGGTCTCCTATACACAGTCAGACCACCATAAATATGCCATATATCAGAACAGGCTAAAAATCTGCAACAATGGTATTAAAATATCTTTCATCTATGATATCAATAAATGTCAATAGCCTGAATTTAACTATTAAAAGGCAGAGTAGGAAGATGGATCAGAAAACACAACCCAACAATATGCTATCTACAGGAAACCAACTTAACTCAACAAGACAAACACAGACCAAACTGAAAGGATGGAAAACTATCATACAAGCCAATACCCCCCCCCAAAAAAAAAGGGGGACAGGCACAGCTATTCTCATATCTGACATGATAGACTTTAAAATAAATAAAATTTGAAAGATAGGGATGGTCATTACTTAATGCTCAGAAGATGAATCAATCAAGAAGACTTAACAATTAATAACATCTGTGCACCCAACAAGAAATCATCTAAATATATTAAACGTCTACTGAAAGAGCTACAGCAATATATAAATGGCAACAAAGTAATAGTAGGGGACTTCAACACCCCACTCTCTCAACTTGACAGATCATTCAGGCGGAAAATCAAAAAAGAAACAAGGGAGCTAAATGAGGAGATAGATAATCTAGAACTATTGGATAATTTCAGAGTCATTCACCCCAAGAAACTGGAATACACATTATATTCAAGTCCACATGGGTCATTCTCAAGGATAGACCTTTTGTTAGGCCACAAAGACAGCATCAGCAAATTCAAGAGCATTGAAATCATCCCAAGCATCTTCTCAGACCACAGTGGAATTAAACTAACACATAACAATCAACAGAAGATTAGCAATAGTCCCAAAATGTGGAAGCTCAACAATACACTATATACCAAATACTGGTTAAAGATAAAATTAAGGAAGAAATCAAAATGTTTTTAGATTTCAATGAAAATGAAAACACAAGCTATCAAAATATCTGGGACACAGCTAAGGTAGTACTGACAGGGAAGTTCATAGCCATAAAAACACACATTAGGAAACAAGAGAAAGCTCAAATAAACAACCTGATTGCACAACTTAAAGGCTTAGGAAAAGTAGAACAAATGAACCCTAAAGCAGCCAGAATGATTGAACTAACTTAAGTTAGGGCAGAAATAAATATCACTGAAAATAAGAAGATCATACAAAAGATCAACCAAAATAAATGTTGGTTCTTTGAAAGAGTAAACAAAATCTATAAACCTTTAGCCAGACACAGTAAAAAAAACTGAGAAATGTTATACATGTACAAACTTTTGTATTTACTGTTGACTGCAAAACATTAATCCCACAATAAAGGAAAAAAATAGTAAAATGGGCAATCACTAAATTGAAATATCACACACAAAAAATACAACCCCAGTGAAGACATTTTAGTGTATGTTAAAAAAATTTATTCATATAATGGAAAATAATGGAATTAATCAACTTAAAATTTGACTTTCAAGACCCTTGATTGTTTATATATTGGTTCTCAGTCTTTAAATTACAAGGATTAAATGACAGTTTGACAGGATGTAGAGATTATATGTACAAAATCTTTGGTGATAAAAATGATAATAGTCATGAAATAGAGAAACATTTTGTTAATACTTTTGGAGTTAATAATTCATTTCACAATATTGAAAATTGCAGATTATACATACATATAAAATTTATCAAGTATGTTCAAAGTTTTAGACACACAAAACCCATACACTAGACACTCTTATTTATACATAGTATTTACGCATAGACCACACATTGCCAAATATTATTTATATATTTGATATACTTATGTCACATATACGCATATTCCACACTTAGCATAGCACATGCAACACATAATCTCATGCATACACATACACACACATCCATTATAATGTACCAACCCATTTACATATACACACATAGAGCACACACATCCTTCCTATATCACACACATGAATCCTACTTAAATGTCTCACAAATATATGCCCACAGCACCTCTCATGTACTTAGCACACACAAAACAGTAACAACAAAACATACACATGCACATATATACAAACAGTTAAAACTGGCAAATTCAACATGAGGGATACCAAAGGTATTAGATGTGAAAGGAAAGGCAAATGATCATAAGTTATAATTATATACTAGCATAATTAAACTCCATAATAGTTATCCAAGGTCATGTAGAGAAGAAAACAAAAACAATGGACATTGTGAGACTATGTCTAAGAATTATTAGACAAGTTGCTGAGTGGTGGTTTTATATTAGGAAGTAGATTCATCTCAATATTAAGTAAACAATAGCTAACAAGTTCACATCTGTTCTCAGCTCTGAATATGACTTTTAATCCAAGAGTTACTCCTGGTAGGTCAAGTCACCATTCCTCAGAAGCACTGAACCCATCCATCTAGTCACTAAATATCTGAACGAGAATGAAGTAATCAGTTAACATATTCTCGTACTGAGTAAGCAAAAACAATCATTCCATATTGCTCTTTCACTGAAAGTCAATGCCAAAACTAGCCCATTGACAAAACACCTCTCATGTTGTGTCTGAGCTTGTATCTGAGTTGCTCATGGCAGTTTAGGAGCTTTAACTGGTGAACTATCTCTCTAACACTAATCACAGTTATCTCAACAGTTAACAATACTGTAAAAGCTAATGACAAGAAAAAGTACAGTAGCCAAGGGGAGAAGCATCAGCACTCTGTTACCAAACAAAGAATCTGTCAGGCCTTAAAATATGTTTTTGGATAAGTAGTGCTCAAGAATTTATAGGAGAATACAGCTTCCTTCAAGTTGAAGAAGGGAGAATTGTGTAAGGTAGAAGAAGCTTCCTTCCTGCAAGAGGGGACCAGGAACTTGAGCTCAGGTCTTTGCATATCATAATGTATGCACTTACTTGGTTGCACCTAGTGCACCTAGTGGTGACCTAGCCCTGAGGTATTCTTCTTTATTCTGGAAAGAAGACTTTGTATTAATAGCAACACAGGCTAATAGTTCAAAATTGTTTGCAAATCAGTTTACGTTCAGCACAGAAACCTCCTCCCCAACCCCTTAGCTCTGAGAAAGTGGAGCACTCTGCCACAACACTAATCTTACCATTGAGATAACCCAAAATTAGCATATGAATAAATCCTGAGGACACAATTTTTTTTTTCTTCAGGGTCAGAAGTTGGTCATTCATTTGTAAAGAAAATGTTACAACTAAGTATAGAGACTCCAAATACTCAGTCCTCCAGATGCACTCACTAAACCTTCTTTTCCATATGCTATGTGATTCTTAGTCCAGTAGTATCTACTGCCTCTGGTGGGGACACATAGGGTGAAATTATATCTTTTTTTTTTTTCCTCCAGGGTTATTGCTGGGACTCAGTACCAGCACTAGGAATTCACCATTCCCTATGGCCTTTTTTTTTTCTTTCAATTTATTGCATAGGACAGAAAAAAAAAAAAGGAAGGGAGGGATATAAAGAAAGGGAGAAAGATAAACACCTGCAGATTTGATTTGTGCTTCTGAAGTGTTTCCTCTACAGGTGGGGAGCTGGGGGCTTGAACCCAGATCCTTGCATGGGTTCTTTCACTTAGTAATATGTATACTTAACCAAATGCACCACTGCCCTAGAATTATATCTCTAACTCCTCCCTGGAAGATTGGAGGTTATCTTCATCTTTAGCAAAGCCTCCTTCTATAGAATTACCTAAATGATACAAGGGAGGGTCCAAATTTTCAATAAAAAATATATGCTATCCTCTGATAAGTTCCTCAGGAATCCATCTGCCTAGACAGAGATCCTCCCCCAGTGTTGATAAGAAAGCTGCCATATAAAATATAACATGGGGGGAGGCAGACCATGGTGCAGTGGGCTAAGCGCATGTGGTACAAAGCACAGGTAGTGGCATAAGGATCCCAGTTTGAGCCCCCGGTTCCCCACCTGCAGGGAAGTCGCTTCACAGGCAGTGAAGCAGTTCTGCAAGCGTCTGTCTTTCTCTCCCCCTCTCTGTCTTCCCCTCCTCTCTCCATTTCTCTCTGTCCTGTCCAACAGCGAACAACATCAACAATGGCAATAATAATAACCACAGGGAGGCTACAACAACAAGGGCAACAAAAAGGGGGAAAAATGGCCTCCAGGAGCAGTGGATTCATGGTGCAGGCACAGAGCCCAACAATAACCCTGGAGGGAAAAAAAAAGAGGAAAATATATATATATAATATGAGTTGGGAGTGTGCACTGATGGAGAGAGCTAGACTATAAGAGGGACTTGTCTTCTCTTGAAGGAAGATGGTAGGAAGAGGGACTCAAGAGGGAGAAGACAGTCATTTGAGCACACACATGTCGGCTTACTAGGATTTGTTCTGAAGAGAAAATGAATTGGACAGGGAAAGAAACTCTAAATGGGGGAGAGAAAGGTCTGCTTCTGCTCTGTTCTCTGTTTGGATCTCTAGGAGGCAATTATCATACATGTTGGCTCACCATCAAAAAATTCTCCTTGAATTCCTTGCCAAACTTAAGTTTTTGTTTGGGAGGAAGAGTGACTTCATAGGGGCCAAGTGGTAGTGTACCTGGTTGAGCACACATGTTACAATGATCAAGCACACTGGTTCGAGCCCCAGTCCCCACCTGCAAGGGGAAAACTTTGCAAGTGGTGAATTAGCACTGCAGGTGTCTCTCTGTCTCCCTTTCTATCACCCCTTCCCATCTCGATTTCTGTCTCTATCCAATAAATAAATAAAGATAGCAAAAAATGAAAGACTGGATTAAGAATCAGTAGGTTTCCTCACAGGGCTCATTATGAGGGAACTCAGTCATTGCACAAGGAAAATTGGGATGATTTCTTTGTCCAGGTGAGACAGAGGTGTGGCAGTGTGGCTGGCGGGCATTTTCTATGGCCAGTTGAATCAACAGAGAGGGAGCACTGAACTTGGCTGAGTTCAGGAAGGCTAGAGTTTCACTTGAATTGCTACTTAGGCAGCTGGTTCCTAAGACTGGGCCAACAATGGTTTCAGACACAAGAGCAGTTGCTTGGCAGCTGACTGTAGGCTCTGGAACTCATTACTTTCTCTCCACTGCTGTAAGACTATGTGACCATAACCATCACCACCACCCACCCCCACCCCTGCCCCTATATACTCAGAGATAATCACAAAAGTCAAGGGGTGGTAGTAATAAGGGAAAATTGAACAGAAGACTGTGCATTATTACCCTGAGGGGTGCTGCTACTTAGATTGAGAAAAAAAAAAGGTTGTTTTGACTGGTGATCTTATGTTTTCACTTTCAAGTCCTTCTGCTTCAAATGGCACCAGCTTATTCTATGTCAAGCTTCTCTAACATTTTTTTTTAGAGAATAGGAAAAGTGAAATTCAAAATGCCATTACTGAACATAATCTAGAAGTTCATTTTTACTGATTTTTCTTTTGTTGCTTGTCACCCCAACGCCATTTCCTAGATGAAAACTGAATGGATATAGTCTCAGAGTTCACTTCTAGGGCTCTGGGGAATCAGTCAAATGACCAAACAGAGTCAATGGGAAATTAACTCATTGTTAATTTAGGAGGTACCTCCTGTTTCCTTCTTCCTGGAATGAGCATTCAATCTATCATTTATCTATCTATCTGTCTGTCTGTCTGTCTATCTGTCTGTCTATCCATCTATCTGTCATCTATGTAACTAATCTCTATCATCTAGCTTGTCATTTACCTGCTCACAAGAACTGCTATAAAGTATCAGACCTGCACTCCTAGTGTCCTTTCTGATCACTTCCTTAGCTCTATGTGCCCACAGGAGGGAGAGGTTTAATTTTTCCTCCAGTGAGGTGAAAGCAGGGAACCAGTGGGAGTAGATAACATAATATTTATGCAAAGAGACTCTCATGCATGAGGCTCCATAGTTCCAGGTTCAGGTGCACTAGAACCACCAAAAGTTGGAGTTGAGTGGTGCTCTGGTTAAAAAAGAAAAAAAAAAAAAAAGCAAGGAACAATGAGATCACAATTGTTCTCAATTTAAAGTGTTATTTGATACCACTGTGACAAATAAAGTCCTGATCAATTCTACAACTGGATAATTTGACACATAATAGGTAGCTGCCACACATATTAGATAATTTGAACAAATACTAGGTAGCTGCTTGACTGGCCAAACAACAGAGAAAGGATAGTAACTTATATGGTAAAGTGAGCTAATCTACTTTTATGGGCTTTTAGCATTTAAAAATCAGAGTATTTTTAATTTAACAAAGTGTAACAAACCCTCAAACATTTATACACTGTGACTTATTTTCACATACATGTTGGCAGTGACATTAATAATATCAATAAGAATTTAAAAAGAGAGTTGCTAAATTTTTTCAACAAACTAAAGAGACAATAAAATTTATGGGGCTATCTTTTTTAAATGACTTTGGATTTCATGGAAAGAATCCCAAATGATAAGAAGTTAACATAATAAATACATACTCAGAAACTTTAAAAAATATGCATTTGGGTAAAAAAAATCCACTTTGTTCATGTCTATGTTATTTATCCAAAATTATTTATATAATTTAAAAAATGGTAAGCAAATAATACTGAAAACACCAAAAAATATTTATTGGAAACTGACCTCTGTGTTAAGTGCTTATTCCTAGAACAGGAAGCCTTTAAATGGAGTCTTGAGAAATACCAGAAGTACAACTGCTTCTGATGCTAAAGACAGAGAAGCAGAGACATTTGACTAGAGGGCATGGCATCCCTGAGTAATTCCCTATGAAATGTTGATTTTCAGTTTGAAGGTATCAGAGAACTACCTGGCAGAAATATGGAGGAGGCAGAAGGGGTAAAGAATTTCTTAGTATCAGCTGTGGTGTTGTGAGGATGTTATAACCCAGTCTGAGAGAATTTACACCAAGAATCAGTTTAAGTAAAAAAAAAAAAAAAAAAAAACTGTATGAATTCAAATGGTCAGTGAGAAGTCAGATTTCTTACCCTAGGAAGTACAGTCTTAAAGCAAACTGGTTTCAGATCAGTGCCAATTCCAAAGACAGTATAGTCCTAGGAAGTTCAATAGGAAGTGTGTCAAGAGGAGTTCAGAAATCAGTAAGTGTAACCTTCAGGTCACTGCTTTACATAACTTCTGTCATGTAGGATAGAGGCACCAGAGGGAGAGAGAGAAAGTCAACTCAGTAAAGACCTGTGTTTTACAGTGACCAGAAGGGGTCGGGGTCTGGCTGATGACAAGTGGCCACAGTGAGGGAGGAGAAGGGTGATTAGAAGAATTCTGCTTAAAATGGAGGAAATATAAATTAATATTTTATTTCTGTAAATGATATTTGGGAATTTGGGATCCAGAAAAGTAGCCTAATGGTTATGCAAACAGACTCTCATGCCTGAGGCTCCAAAGTCCCAGGTTCAATAATGCCCTGCAACTCCATATGCCAGAGCTGAGTGGTGCTCTGGTTAAAAAATAAAATAAAATAAAAAATAAAAGTCTCCATTTTGGAAAAAGCTAAGAAGGAAGAGTATAAGAATATAGCAAATGAAAATTGGGGTACTTATGTTGGAAGAATCTTGGGAATTTATTTTAGGTATATTCGGGGGGGCATGATTTTACTAATTTTGCCTCCTTATCCAATGGTCTTGTTGATCATAATTAAATCAATGAAAAGAAGCAAACAAAAAAAGAAAGAAAAAAGGGAATTGGCAGATATTCATTAGGGTAGCTGCATGATTAGATTTCTACTTCAGAAATAAAAGGAAAAGTTCAAAGTCCTTGAACTAAAACAGAACTAGAGGAGGTATCAGCCTTCACTCAATCATAACCCTCTTCTTATGTTTTGTGAGTCTTGCCAATATCATCAAACAATTTATTTAAAAACAAAGTAAAACAATGCAACCATAAAGTCTTTCCTGTTACTTGACCCCAGGTCACCACCATATTTCTAATAGGGACATGCTAATTAGTGGCAATCCAGCTTCATGATCCTCTAACTCTACAATAAGTCTGAGTATTTACTATTAAAGATACCTGCAGAGTGGTAATCTTATGCCCCAATTTTATTTTGTCTATTAGACTGAACTGACTTTAGGCAAAATTATGGTGTGTTTGTGGGGGATATTTATCTTTCACATCCATACTCTTCCCAGATGGACATAAATATTAAATTACAATTACAAAATGAACATTTAAAAAGTGATTATTAAAACATGTCATATAATTTATGAAAAATAAATTATATGTACAAGTAGCCAGTCTAATATATTAAACTAAAATAATTCCCAAACTGTACTCAGAGTGATTACATAAGTTACCTAAATTCACACAACTGGAAAAACTAAGACTAGAGAGCACAACTCTCTATGTAATGTATATTACAATGCATGTACGTCAAGGGGAAGATAAACAGAATATATTTCTCAGTGGGAGATGGGCAAAAGACTTGTGGTCATCTTTAATCTAGTCACAGGGAAGTGGAGAGTAGGTGGTAAATAAGGATTAATTAAACAATTGCACTTGGGAATCACGGAACTGAAACTAAAGAACAATTTGGAAATGAGTTACATTAAATCATCAGGACACTTATGACGCAGTTTTGGTCATTATTCAAAGACACAGTCTCAATCTTTTAGCATATTATTAATTCCAATAAGACACAGACTTAAAGATGAATATATATATATATATATATATATCCATATCCATTAGAATCACACCAGACAACCCACAAATAATTATTGAATAAACTACATGTGAAATATAAAATTGGAAGCAAATGTATGAATAATATTAAATTTGAAAGGATGAATAAGTGTCTATTTTATAGTTTTGTGAGCATTGAAATGGGACTCCTGAAATATAAATTAAAATCCATTTTGTTTTCAGATCTGAACTTTATTGTCCATTGTATTGCCTACTGTGTGGCATTTCTGGTCAACAAATAACTGAACACCATTCTTGTTCATTCAGGGAGAGTTTTGTTCCATTTTTTTTTAAAAACATTTTTTATTGTCTTATTTACTTATTGGATAGGGACAGGCAGAAATCAAGAGAGAAGGGGGAGATAGTGAGAAAGAGTACTTTATCACTCACTTTCCCCTTTCAGATGGGGACTGGGGGCTTGAACCCAGGCCATTGTGCAATATAATGTGTGTGGTCAATCAGGTACACCACCACCCAACCCGCAGAGTTTATGAGAAATGCTCAATTCCGACTCAAAAAGTGACAGGGTTCTTCTGAAGCCTATGAACATTTAAACTAAACTCTGAGAACTAGGTGCACTTGTTTAAGCTTAAAACAGAAGCTGGGTCCATAACATTAATTTGGAAATGCTGTTAGAGAAACCAGAGGTGGTAACCTGCCTCTGCAGAAAAAGAAGTTGCAATAACTGATGTTAGGGCTCTAATGTTATGAATTGCTCATCTCACCTTGTGGGGTCCCTTAAGTTATCTAGTTTAATTCTGTTAATATCTAAGTTCTTAATATATCACCTACTGCACTTAAATGACTAATTACAAAAAGTGACATCTATATGAAATGTTCTCACTTAATTTTTGTTTATATGTTTAACTTCAGATTTATTTCAGGGACCACCTATTTCGAGTTGGGTTCTTTCTTTTTTGCAATTTTTTTTATGGATTAAATAACTGTGGTTAGAGAAACTGAAATCATTTTGTTTTAAAAAAATGCATTGTCGGAGTTGGGCAGTAGCACAGTGGGCTAAGCACAAGTGGCACAAAGCACAAGGACCCTAGTAAGGATGGCTGTTTGAGCCCCTGGCTCCCCACTTGCCGGGGAGTGGTTTCACAAGCAGTGAGGCAGGTCTGCAGGTGTCTTTCTCTCCCCCTATCTGTCTTCCCCTCCTCTCTCCATTTCTCTCTGTCCTATCCAACAATGACTACAACAATAATAAAACAACAAGGGCAATGGAAGGAAATAAATATTTTGAAAATGCATTGTCAGACATTTGGTTTATAACAGAGGATTTGTCTGTCTGTGTGTCATCTGCATTTAATTCAAGCACTATATGTGCTGGAGGAGCACTCTGGGCTCTCACTAGGTATGTAAACATTATATACATATATATGTAAAGATTATTTGGGTGAGGCCTAGGAAATGATCAGGTTTTTTTAATATATTTTTTAAAAATTATTTATTTATTCCCTTTTGTTGTCATTGTTGTTTTATTCTTGTAGTTATTATTGTTATTGTTGATGTCATCGTTATTGGATAGGACAGAGAAATGGAGAGAGGAGGGGAAGACAGAGAGGGGGAAGAGAAAGATAGACACTTGCAGACCTGCTTTGCGCCATATGTGCTTAACCCGCTGTGCTACCGACCAACTCCAGATCAGTTTTGTTAATACTCCAAAAATGTATCATGGGAATCATTGACATTGCGAAGGTTGAAACACAGAAATACAGACGAGGGAAATCATAGCTAAGGTAAGTATAGTAAAGATTTACTGAATCTTTGAAATCTTTGAAATAAAAGGATAATCTTTAAACAAATTATCTACAAAATGGAAATATAAACAAGACCATAGGATGAGAGAGTTACAATTCCACACAGTTCCCACCCCCAGAACTCCACGTCCCATCCCCTCCCTTGATAGTTTCCCTAGTCTTTATCTCTCTCGGAGTATGGACCCAGGATCATTGTGGGGTACAGAAAGTAGAAGGTCTGGCTTTTGTAATTGCTTCCCTTAACATCGCATTGACAGATCAATCCATACTCCCAGCCTGTCTCCATATTTCCCTAGTGGGCCAGGGATCTGAGGAAGCAGGACTCCAGGACACATTGGTGGGGTCCTCTGCTCAAGGAAGTCAGGCTGACATCCTGGAAGCATCTGGAACCTGGTGGCTGAAAAAAGAGTTAACATATAAAGCCATACAAATTGTTGACTAATCATTAAACTAAAGGCTAGAATATTGCAGGTGAAGATTTGATGGTCTCCGTTTTCGAAAAAAACTAGTAGGTCTGGGAGTCGGGCTGTAGCGCAGCGGGTTAAGCACAGGTGGCACAAAGCACAAGGACCGGCATAAGGATCCTGGTTGGAACCCCGGCTCCCCACCTGCAGAGGAGTCGCTTCACAGGCAGTGAAGCAGGTCTGCAGGTGTCTATCTTTCTCTCCTCCTCTCTGTCTTCCCCTCCTCTCTCCATTTCTCTCTGTCCTATGCAACAATGATGACAACAACAATAAAACAACAAGGGCAACAAAAGGGAATAAATAAATAAAATAAAATATTTTTTAAAATTCTTTTAAAAAAAGATAAAATAAAAAAACAAAACTAGTAGGTCTATTTTAGATATATTCCAAAGGGCCCATGACTTCACCAGTTTTGGCCTGAGCCTGACATCTAATATGCAGGTAGACCCAAGGTGTTGTCTGGGGAGATGGTGTCATAGTTGGAAAAAGGACTAGAAAGCTGGATCAGGGAAGAGAGTAGCTCCCAAATAGGAGGAAAATATATAAGTATTATTAACTATAAACCCCATCAATTTGATCTAGGGCTCATGTTCAAAACAGGAGCCTATGTAACCTTTACAAAAAGGGTAACCTTTTATGAGTGAGGGGAACTCTAACATTCTATCATTGGCGTTGTTCAAAAAGTAACTGAAAGCATATTCTGGCCTAACATTACAGCTGCTGGAAGACTAAGTTTTGATTTTCTATTAAGTACAATTACAAACAGTATTACAAATATGTCATTCCCTCTGTTCTGGGCATTCTGTGTGTTTCCTCCTTTAGCTCTCCCTTTTCTCTAGAAAATAAAAATCTGTTTCTCAAGGATTCATTATACCGTTGATCTAATACTTTATTTCTTTAATCTTTCTTAGAGCCAATAGTTTTACTACCTGGATCTAAAAGCAACTTATGGAATGTCAGAGTAATAGTCAATTTATTTATATATAAAAAAAGCTTTTATTATTTCAATGTGGGGAAGAAGGGACAAAGACACAATCTTAACAGCTATTTGACTTAGCATTCATTTTTCAAGTAGTTGCATCAGTTTTATGTTTCTTATTATATTTTTAAATCTCTTTACCATTTTGAAAGTTTAGAAACATATTTCTTCTTCTGGGTTCCATGCATGTGAAGTCTATGGATGGACAAGTGTACTAGCTCCAGTGGAAAATGGCTTTTTCTGAAATATCAGGTTTGGTCCTCAGAGACTAACAGTACTCCATGTGTTGAGCAATAAACCTGGATTCTGCTGTGTTTAATTAAGGTAATTTTCCTGCTTAGTTCCAGATGTGCAGTTGAGATTCAACTTTATTGTGCCTAGAAGAACATGTCTTTCCAAATATGCATGTCACCAACATGGAATGCAGCCACAGTTTTGCCTGTTACAGGCATCCATCTTCTAGAAGGAAAATAACTGTACAGGGATAAGTTCTTTTTTTTTTTTTTTTTTTTTTTTTTTTTAGTTCTTTACTTTCTTTTTTTTTTTATTTAAATTTTTAATTTAAGAAAGGATTAGTGAACAAAAGCATAAGGTAGGAGGGATACAATTCCACACAATTCCCACCACCCAATCCCCATAACCCACCCTCTCCCATGATAGCCTTCCCATTCTCTAGCCCTCTGGGAGCATGGACCCAGGATCGTTGAGGGTTGCAGAAGGTAGAGGGTCTGGCTTCTGTAATTGCTTCCCCGCTGAACATGGGCGTTGACTGGTCGGTCCATACTCCCAGTCTGCCTCTCTCTTTCCCTAGTAAGGTGTGTCTCTGGGGAAGCTGAGCTCCAGGACACATTGGTGGGGTCTTCAATCCAGGGAAGCCTAGCCAGCATCCTGGTGGCATCTGGAACCTGGTGATTGAAAAGAGAGTTAACATACAAAGCCAAACAATTTGTTGAGCAAACATGGATCCCAAGATTGGAATAGTGGAGAGGAAGTGTTGGGGAGGTACTCACTGCAAACTCCAGTGTAATTCTGCTTTCAGGTATATATTCTGCAGTAGTTTATGGACACGTGTGCGCATACGCTCTCTCTCACAGAAACTGGTGTACGTCTAGGCTATGGGACTTTGTTAGAAAGTGAACCACCCGAGATGAAATTAGAGTGTACTATAAAAGGAAAGGTCTCACCCGAGCAATGAAGCTGAAGGGTTGTCATTCCACACGTGAAGTCTCTGGATACACTCTGAGGTGAAGCATGTTGAGATGGCAATCGTTGCTTTGGTTAGGTTGTGATCGGCGGATGCAATATTATTTGGTATGGATTGGGAGAAGCATACGGGAAAGTGAGCCCTATCCATGGGTGCCAGGACTGGGGGAAGTAGGGGCTCTATAGTGAGGATGTGAGGTTCCTGCTGTCTTAGGGTTCAAAAAGACAATCAATAGTTAATATTATCATCACATTATTTGTTAATTGGGTTAACTTTGAAAAGTCCCTTTGTTATGGTTTGCTGTACAGTACCCAGTATCTTGTACATAGCTGTGCTATTGGAAGCCTCCAATCTACTTGGTCTAGGCTTTTGAGAGAGTCCGCATATCAAATACGTAGCCTATCTATTAAAAAGATTCAGTTTGTCTCCTGAGAACCTTTGAGACATACAATTGATTTCCCCCTCTCATATTAATTAACTACTGATTTATATGTCTACATTTTGCTAGGAGTGTACATAAACACCATTCCCATCACCAAAGGACCGTGACCCATCCCTCCCGCCCATTCCCACCCCCCACTGGCCCAGAAAGCTACATGTCTACCCCTCACCACTGGGTTTTTTCTTTGGTGCCCTACTTACAATTTGATCAGGTCCTGCTTTTAGTTTCCCTTTCAGATCTTCTAAGTCAGCTTCTGTTTATGAGTGGGATCATCACAGGGATAAGTTCTAACCCACCTTCTGCTTCTGTAAAGATTAGTGTTGCCTTGATACCATCTTCAAAGTAGTAGAGTCCCATGATATAAATGCTAGGTGGTAAGAGAAGCACAAAGAAGGGTAAGAAATGAAGTCAGTGAAATAGAAAGATGGTTGGATAGTATTTTTTTGTTGTTGTTAGGGACAGTAGTAATGAATAAAGACTTTGATTGCCAAGACTAGACATCATCAATCTCAGTAAATTTGAAATAGGTGATACATTTTAAGAAAATCATCTAGTATCTCCTTACAAGTTCCTAAAAAGACTGTAATCAATCTGTCTCTTAGACTTTGAGAAAACTGTGGTAATTACCAGAGGAATATGGAGGCACAGGAACTCTGGTGGTGGGCATGGTGAATTACACACATGCATATACATATATGGGTGTGAAAATATACCCTTAAAGTCTTATAATTTGGTAAAACATTGCCTAAATAATTAAATTATTGGAGAGATAAAATGGAAAATGAAACACCAACATTGTAAATCAATAGCTAAAAAGAAAAATAAAAATGTCTGATTTTCCAACACATGTGTCTTGTTATGAGGTAGCCTAGCCATGCTTAACCATCTTCAAAAAAAGAGAACTATGTCCTTTCAAAGGGAAGTACATTCTGCCTCGGGTGCAGTTGGGATAATGAAAGTGTCTTAGGTAAATTGTGACAAGTTTCATCTCTCTGAGTCTTTCTTCCTTTTGTTCTAGTTCATAGTCTTGAAACAACACAAAACATGCAGAATGTCCCTTACTAAGATCAACTCCGTCATAGACCCCAGGTGCAAAATGATTGAATCATGTTTGTTCTCACTATCATAACTGAGAATAAGGAGAGGGATAAAACCATACATTTTCCAGGAGTAGGGTCACATCTTATTTGTCTATATTTTTAAAACACTTTCTTTATATTTTTTTTCAAGATTTTGTACGATCTGTTAAGGGCAGAAATTATACTGTTTTGGGAGTTGGGTGCAAGGACCAGCATGAGGATCCTGGTTCAAAGCCCTGGCTTACCACCTGCAGGGGAGTCACTTCACAGGCTGTGAAGCAAGTCTCCAGGTGTCTTTTTCTCTCCCCCTCTCTGTCTTCCCCTCCTCTGTCTCTCCATTTCTCTTGGTTTATCCAACAACGACAACATCAATAACAACAATAATAACTATAACAATAAAACAAGGGCAACAAAAGGGAATAAATAAATATTTTTTTAAAAAAGAAACTACACTGCTTTTCTGTGATTATTATATTTCATGTAAAAGTCTGGGATCCTCACTCATAGAAGTTTAAAAATAAGAACAGAAGGGAAATCAGAAAGCATAACTTAGACTGGATTTGGTGTTTTTCACCAAAGCCAAGGACTCTAGGGGTTAAGGGGGTTTTTAGGTCCTGATGCATATTGGATGAGAACCTAGGCAGAAAACTGATAAACTTTACACATTTACCAACAACTGTGTTTACTTTTGACTGTAAACCATTAACACTCCCCAAAAAGAAGAAGGAGGAGGAGAGGAAGGAGAAGGAGCAGGAGGGGGTGAGGGAGAGGGAGAGGGAGAGGGAGAGAGAGAGGGAGAGGGAGGGGGAGGGGAAGAGGGAGGAGGAGGGGAGAGGGGGAGAGGGAGGGGGAGGGGGAGAGGGAGAGGGAGAGGGAGGGGGAGGGGGAGAGGGAGAATAATAATAATAATAATAATAATAATAATAATAATAATAAGAAGAAGAAGAAGAAGAAGAAGAAGAAGAAGAAGAAGAAGAAGAAGAAGAAGAAGAAGAAGAAGAAGAAGGACTGGGATTTCCAGGGGTGAAACAAGTTCTAGTTAACAACAACAAAGATCTGTAGAGTGCTCCATCTCAACTGTTCAGATGAGCACATGTAATATTCATTCCCAAGGATTTCAGTTACCCTGTGCCAGGCAAAGATTCTATGTCATATTTAAATTATTTGAGCACCAAACACCCTGAAACTACTGGAATGGGCAATTTCTGGATTTTCTCTCCATGTTGTTTAGGCAAATGAATAGTCATTCTATTCTGTGTGAATTTAAGATTGACTAGAGAAACAGTATAGATATATAAGACATTCCAAGACTATTATAGTGACAGAAGAGCAATGAAAATTAGCATTGGGGGAGTCGGGCTGTAGCGCAGCGGGTTAAGCGCAGGTGGTGCAAAGCACAAAGACTGGCATAAGGATCCCAGTTCGAACCCCGGCTCCCCACCTGCAGGGGAGTCGCTTCACAGGCGGTGAAGCAGGTCTGCAGGTGTCTATCTTTCTCTCCTCCTCTCTGTCTTCCTCTCCTCTCTCCATTTCTCTCTGTCCTATCCAACAACGACAACAACAATAATAGCTACAACAATAAAACAACAAGGGCAACAAAAGGGAATAAATAAATAAAATAAATATTAAAAAAATTTAAAAAAAAGAAAGAAAATTAGCATTGGAGCTTAAGCAAAAATTAATATGAAGTGTTAAAACACAGTTCAAGGGCCAGATGGTGGCACATCTAGTTGAGCATACATTACCATGTGTAAGTACTTGGGTTCAACCCCCAGTCCCTTTTTATAGGAAGAAAGATTCACAAGTGAAACAGAACTGCAAATCTCTCTCTCTCTCTCTCTCTCTCTCTCTCTCTCTATATATATATATATATATATATATATATATATATATATATATATATATATTTGTTGTTGTTTATTTATTTATTTATTTTTATTGGCACCAGGGATAACCCTGGGGTTCAGTGCAGGCAATATGAATCCACCACTCCAGTGGCCATTTTTTTTCCTCTCTAATTTTTATTAGATAGGTGAAAGACGATAGGGAGATAGAGAGAAGGAGAGAAAGATAGATACCTGCAGACCTGCTTTGTCTCTTGTGAAGCAGATCCCCTGTGAGTGGGGAAGGGGGCTGGAATCAGAGTCCTTGCACTTGGAAATATGTACATTTAACTTGGTGCAGTATCACTTGGCCTATTCTCTGTTTCTCTATCTTTATTTACTTTTCCTCTCAAGTTCTCTCTGTCCCATCAAATAAAATAAATAAAATTTGAAAAAATGATAATTATTAATAATTAAAATAAAAAACGGTTCAAGAGTGCTTGGCATGGGTAAAAACATTTCACACCTAAAAGGGGTCATTGGTAAGACCACAGACACATTGCCTCATTGGGATGAATCTGTCCAAGACTCATTATGATGTCAAGAAATGCTTAAACTATCCTTCGTTAATTAATCAATTGACACAAAACATTTCTGAAAACAAACTCTGTGCATCACATTGTTCTTGATGGAAGACTGCTCTACATTCAAGACAATCTAAATCTCTGATTTCTAATAGAGTGGGATTGAGCAGAGTAAAATACTAATTAAATATCTATATTAAGGTCACAGAAATTAAGAAGTGGGATTAGAGGGTAGGAAAGGCAGGGGTGGCTGCGGAATGACTCATGAAAAGTGACATCTGAGTGGAAACTGAATGACAGCAAGAGGACCAGCATAGTATGTGGTTAGGGGCCATAAATTGGACATGATGCTGGAAAAGAAACAAACAAATAAAAATTTCAAGGAGAAAGACAGAAATTTCTAGACCCTCCACAGTTATGACCCTTTCAGGTTATCTGAAGAGTCCAACATCACTCTCTATTAGTTATCATGTAGTTAAGATAACCAGATGTAGTAAATGAAAATGAAAGAAATTAAATTACATTTGAATTTCAGGTGAACAACTGGTTACTGTAACTATATTCTACCGAAAAGAAAATAGTAAAATTCCCTGATATAGAAGCAAGTATATTAAATAGGATAGGAAGAAAAAGAGAGGAACAATAGACAGACACTACTCCTACTTAGAAGGAGTTGAAAAGATCAAAATCTTTGAGCTTTTTAAGCTTCCCTTGTGCTTGGTAGAATCATCTATCCTAGGGAAAGATACCTCATAATCAGTGACATATTCACCTCAAGGAACAGACAGGTGGTTGAGTAGAGGAGAATTTGATCTTTCCACTGTCCAGGATCCACTACAGAAATAAACATGGACAACTCTAGCTCTCTTCTTAAAGTCAAGATGGCCTGGGGCAATTCAGAACAGCTGTTTGGAACTACTGCTCTGGGGTCAGTCTGAGTTTTGTACCAGCTGGGGTGCCTTTGGCAAGTTATTGAATTTAGGATAGCAATCCCTTGATCTATCTGAGGCAGATAAGAGAAGCTAAATCCCCTAAAGATGTTGTGAGGATTAAATGAATGAATGTAGAGAATGCATTAGTCAAATTCCTTGCTACAAAATTGGTTAATACACATGTGTTTATGAATATATATATATGTACATATTCATGTATTTCTAGGCAAGTATAGTATATGATTGTTTCTTCTGTCAGACTGTATATTGCAGATGACTTAAGACTAGGCAGCAAATTTGAGGTGGAGCCATGGTTATCAAAACGGCTGCCCAGACCACTAAGCTGATTTATCTCAATCATAACAGCAGCAAATCCCTGCTATTGTAATGAATCACAGCATGTATGCACACAGATGCAGGGGGGCTAGTCATACAGCTAACAGAAAGCAGACACTTGCAATATCCTAACGACGTGTGTAACAATGAAACCTGTAGCCTGGTTACACAAAACAGGTCATAATGAAATCCAGTTTCTTTATGGACTATTTTTCCTAAATGATAAGGTATTGCATATGGCTCTTTCCCCCTTGTGTAGAAATTCTTTCCAAAAAAAACATTTTAAAGATTTTAACTGAGGTTGGAAAACTAAACTTGCTTTACTATAGGAATGTCAAAGCCATCTGCTAGAAAATCACAGCTCCGCAATATAAAACATGCAGAGTTTGTGTTGCTCAAAATAATTTAATCATGAAGTACCATTTCCTGGATCTGAAGAGAAACATTTCTACTTGGCTGCTAGAACTTTCTTTTCTTTTTTTCTTTCTTTTTTTTTTGAGAAAGATACTATATATCTGCAGTATAGTAATTGTAATTTTGAATTTCAAGGAGAAAAAAACATAGCAGAGATTTTGAAAAACAAATATTGAAGGCACCATCACTTCAATTCTTTACAGATGAATTTCAAAGTGTTTGCAGAAACAAATTTGACAGAAATTGAGAAATATGAGCATCAGTCTGAAAGGAAAATATATTTTATTGTTTACATTTTATTTTGAACACATTTTGTAAATAAAGGCTTTTCTGGATCATAAGAGGAAGAGTCAAAGCACTGATAGGAACTGGGAGAGTCATGACTCAAAATGTAGCAGCAGCACATGTGTGTTCCCGTGATGAGAACTTATTACCCATAGGTTTCCCTGGGAGATACACACACACACACACACACACACACACACACACACACACACACACACACACATACACACACATAATTTTCTTCAAATTTCATAAATAGTGAATAGTAACTGTATACATGACATAAACTACTTTTGAAAATATAGGGATATATTATCTCTAAAGTATTTGCAGGATTTGAGGGCAATCTGGCTGAGACATCTGTCACCCTATGGATCTCCAGGGTTGATTCAGCTGATCTGGCTGGCTAGGCAGGTGTCTCCTTCTTCCCTCACCGCTCCATGTGAGTCCCTCAGTCTGACAGAAGCTTCGGGCTCTGTTGAAGAGGAAGGCCTTCCCCGAATAGAGATGGACAGATCTTCCGTTGAGAGTGTAAGAGTAGCTGTGCTCCCCTGCTAGAACCTCCAAACACTTCTCAAAGTATTTGCACTATTTTGTGCAATAAATCTAAGAAGATGAACATCAGCTACCATTAGAATGAGTTAAGATCAATCTTATATTCAATGAATGGAACAATACTGGCACTCATATTCTAGAACTGTCTAGACTATAGATTTTAAAAACAGTTGGTAAAGAGAAAAAACTTTAACAAATTGACTAGTATATATAAGTATATATGTACTTGCCTTTGCAGTTGTGAATTAAAAAAATCTATAGCTCTTAGATATATTCAAATACAAATATTAGTAAACTCATATATGTGTATTAGCCATATATATATATATATATATATATATATATATATATATATATATATATGAATATATATATATAGTTTTAAAAATTTCAGACATAGGGAGTCGGGCAGTAGCGCAGCAGGTTAAGCACATGTGGCGCAAAGCACAAGGTCCAGGCTGAAGGATCCCGGTTTGAGCCCCCCGGCTCCCCACCTGCAGGGGAGTCGCTTCACAGGCAGTGAAATAGGTCTGCAGTGTCTATCTTTCTCTTCCCTTCTCTGTCTTCCCCTCCTCTCTCCATTTCTCTCTGTCCTATCCAACAACAACGACATCAGTAACAACAACAATAATAACTACAACAATAAAAAAAAACAAGGGCAACAAAAGGGAATAAATAAATACAAAAAATTTTTAAAAAGTTAAAAAAATGAGGAGATTCCGGAAGATGGTGGAATGAGAAGCAGCTAGTGGCTTGAGCTCTGACCACTTCTACTGGAAACGGTAGGATTTTTGGCCTTTAGTAGGACAGTGAATAAGGGGTCCTAGCGGTGGCAACAAGGAGTTGGCTATAACTCAATCTGGGTTAGAAAATAGAGTAAAAAGAAAGGAAAATTTTGTTTTTAAATTATTATTCCCAAAGCACACCTCCTCACCCCCCCCCCCCATAATCAGTCCCTGGGGGCCAGAGATCTGCTCCTAGCAGGCTCCCATGCTGAGCTTCTTTCTTTACCAAGATTCCTGTCCCACCAGGGGGTGCCATTCATTCAAATTCTATTCCTTTCTGAAACCTTTGGCCTTTTCTCTTTCTAAGTGGGCAATTCCAGATACAGATATTCCACCAAGCAGAGTCTTACTCAGACAGGGAAAGACCATTAGAGGTTTTTTTTGTTTGTTTTTTTTTTTTTTTTGCTTTATTTTCTCAACAATCAGCTGCTTCTGCTCAGGGGGCCTGAGGCAATATGGAGCCATCCAAGCTGAAGACAGGACAGGTTTTTTACTCTGTTCTATTTTGTTATCAATACAAGATAAATGCAGATCCCTTTCTGCCTCTCCTTCAGGTTGACCAGAATTAACTCCTAGTGTATTCTCCATTGCTAGAGGACTGGGTGTCTTATTCACTGCTAAAGTAACTTGTTTCACTCTGTCTACCGCCCCTACTTATTGTCCCCCCCCCATAGCTAATTAAATAATAAATAAATAAAAACTCTTTCCTTTCATTGCTCTTTAATTACTGATCTTTTTCTTATCTTTTCCTTTTTTCTCTCTTTTTTTCTCTTCTTTTTCTTTCTTGTTATCCTTACTTCTTTCCTCCTTCAGCTTTCTGAATTCACTGATAAACGTTTGGAAATTATTTTGGGGAACAAATCTGACCCAGAGTGGACTATCTCTGTGTGTATCTCTGCTCTACTTCCCTTTCTCCTCTAGCTACCCCTAAAATATACAGTAGATAGTAGATTTGCATAACTGTCTATTCCTGCTATTCTTGTCTAGTCCTGAGGGGTTTTTTTTCTGTTTTTTTTTTGTTTGTTTGTTTGTTTTACTTTCTTAACAATCAGCTGCCTCTGCTCAGGAGGCTTGAGGAAATCTGGAACAGGTTTTTTACCATTCTCTATTTTATTATTAATATTATATAAAGGTGTATCTCTTTCCCTCCCTCCTTTAGGTTGACCAGAATTGATTCTTAGGGTATCTTTCATAGCTAGGGAACTGGCATCTTATCCATTGTGAGAGGAACTTGTTTGACTACTCCTACCTCCTCTACAGACTCTCCCCTTCTCCCTCCTCCTAGTTAATTAAAAAAATAAAATAAAATAAAATTTAAATTAATCAATTAAAAAACTTTCCTTTCACTGCTCTTTTATTACAGCTCTTTTTCTTATCTTTTTTTCTTTTCTCTCTCTTGTTTCTCTTTTTTTATCTTGTCTTCCTCCTTTGGCTTTCTGAATTCACTGATATTCATTTGTGAATTATTTTGGGGAAGAAATCTGACTCAGAGTGGAATCTCTTTGTGTGTATCTCTGGTCTACTTCCCTTTCTCATCTTGCTACCCCCAGAATATACAGTGGATAGTAGATTTGCATAATTGTCTATTCTTGCTATACCTTCTTTCCTTTCTCTTTCTTCTTCACTTCGACTTGGTTGCTATTTTTTCATGGACTAGAGAAATTGTTTGGCTAATTGGTAGTGATTAAACTGCTCCAATTCTTGCTTCAGTTGCTATTGTAATTTCGGAGGATGGTGATTGCATTTGTCATAAAGGCATTTAGTACAGTTTTGCTTGTACTCAAAACACATCAACTGAGGAACAACAGAACATAAAAATAAGAAACACATAAATCAAAAAATGGGTAGATCAAAAACAAATAAAACTGCTACTACAATGAATGAAGAGAATAGCCCAGAAGAAACTACAAATAAGCCAGAAGTAACCACAGATAAGAAAAGTATGCAAGCAATAATAAATTTATTAATCACAGAAATGAAAACAACATTGGAGGAAAGGAATGGCAGTATTAGGGAAACAATAGTTGAGACCACCCAAGGAAAATACTGATTATCTTGAGGAAATGAGAGAACTGAAAGCTGAAATAGCTGAACTGAGGAAAGAAGCTGAGGGAAGGGAAAGCAGACTAACAGAAGCAGAAAACAGAATTAGTCAGACAGAGGATGAGTTAGAGAAAACTAAGAGAGAGGTGAAAGAGCTTAAAAAGAGATTGAGAGACACTGAAAACAACAACAGAGACATATGGGATGATCTCAAAAGAAGTAACATTCGCATAATTGGCCTGCCAGAGGAAGAAAGAGAGGAAGGGGAAGGAAACATTCTAGAGGAAATAATAGAAGAAAACTTCTCAGACCTGAATAACAGAAAGGACATCAAGATTCAAGAGGGACAGAGAGTTCCAAACAGAATCAACCCAGACCTGAAGACACCAAGACACATCATAGTCACAATGAGAAGGAGTAAGGATAAAGAAAAGATCCTAAAGGCTACAAGAAAGAAAGAAAAAGTCACATACAGGGGAAAACCCATAAGACTGTCAGCAGACTTCTCCACAAAGACTCTAAAAGCCAGAAGAGAATGGCAAGATATCTGTCAAGCCCTGAATGAAAAAGGGTTTCAACCAAGGATAATATATCCTGCGAGAATTTCATTCTAACTAGATGAGGGATCAAAACCTCCTTAGACAAACAACAGTAAAAGGAGGCAGCCATCACCAAACTGGCCCTGAAAGAGGTTCTAAAAGACCTCTTATAAACAAGAACATCACTATAAAACTTGCAATATATCAGAGCATATAAATATTTGTTAAACAACTCCACTACAATACATTAAATCCATAATATCAATAAATGTCAATGGCTTAAACTCACCCATCAAAAGGCACAGAGTGGGGGGGATGGATCAGAAAACATAACCCAACCATATGCTGCTTGCAAGAATCCCATCTGTCACAACAAGATAAACAAAGACTTAAAGTGAAAAGATGGAAAACTATCATACAGGATAATGGAACACAAAAAAGCATGAACAACCATTCTCATCTCAGACACAATAGATTTTAAATTAAATAAAGTAATGAACGATAGGCAGGACATTACATAATGATTAGAGGATCAATCAGCCAAGAAGACTTAACAATCGTTAACATCTATGAACCCAATGAGGGACCACCTAAATACATCAAGCACCTACTGAAATAATTTCATAAATACATCAATAGTAAAAGTGGGAGACTTTAATACCCCACTCTCACACTTAGACAGATCAACAAAGCAGGGAATAAACAAAGATACAAGAGAATTAAATGAAAAGATTGACAGACTAGACCTCTTGGATATTTTCAGATTCCTTCACCCCAAAAAACCGGAATATACATTCTTTTCAAATCCACGTAACACATACTCAAGGATAGACAACATGTTAGGCCACAAAGACAGCATCAATAAATTCAAGAACATTGAAATCATCCCAAGTATCTTCTCAGACCACACTGGAGTAAAACTAACATTTAACAACAAACAGAAAATTATTAAAAGTCACAGAATTTGGAAACTAAACAACATACTCCTTCAGAACCACTGGGTCAGAGACTCACTCAAGCAGGAAATTCAAATGTTCCTGGAAACTAATGAAAATGAGGACACAACCTATGGAAATATTTGGGACACAGCTAAAGCAGTATTGAGAGGGAAACTTATAGCCATACAATCACATATTAAGGAACAAGAAAAGCTCAAATGAACGACCTTACTGCACACCTCAAGGACTTAGAGGAAGAGGAACAAAGGAACCCTAAAGCAACCAGAAGGACAGAAATCACTAAAATTAGAGCAGAAATAAACAACATCGAAAATAAGAGAACCATACAACCCCCTAGCCAGACTCACCAAAGAAAAAGAAGACTCAAATTAATAGAATTGTAAACAATGGAGGAGATATCACAACTGACACCACAGAAATCCGGAAAATCATGAGAAACTTTTATGAAGAACTATATGCCAACAAGCTAGAAAATCTGGAAGAAATGGAAGAATTCCTAGAAGCATATGCCCTTCCAAAACTGAACCAAGAAGAACTACAAAACCTAATTGCACCAATCACAGACAAAGAAATTGAAACCGTTATTAAGAATCTCCCCAACAACAAAAGTCCTGGACCAGATGGCTTCACAAATGAATTCTACAAAACTTTCAGGAAACAGTTAGTACCCATACTTCTTAAGCTTTTCCATAAGATTGAAGAAATAGGAATACTACCTTCCACCTACTATGAAGCCAACATCACCCTGATACCAAAAGCAGATAGGGACACAACAAAAAAGGACAACTACAGACCAATATCTCTGAAGAACATAGATGCCAAAATATTATTCTAGATCTTGGTCAACTGGATACAGCAGCACATCAAAAAGATTCTTCATCACGACCAAATGGGATTCATCCCAAGAATGCAAGGCTGGTTCAACATCCGTAAGTCAATCAATGTCATTCACCACATCAGTAAAAGCAAAGCCAAAAACCACATGATTATCTCAATAGATGCAGAGAAAGCTTTTGTCAAAACTCAACTCCCATTCATGCTCAAAACTTTACAAAAAATGGGAATAGATGGGAAATTCCTCAAGATAGTATAATCCATATATAGCAAACCTACAACCAACAACATACTCAATGGACAGAAACCAAAAGCATTCCCCCTCAGATCAGGGACTAGACAGGGCTGTTCACTGTCACCATTGCTCTGCAACATAGTATTGGAAGTTCTTGCAATAGCAATCAGGCAAGAGAAAAGAATCAAAGAAATACAGATTGGAAGGGAAGAAGTCAAGCTCTCACTATTTGCAGATAATATGATAGTATACATAGAAAAACCTAAAAAATCCAGCACAAAATTACTAGAAGTTATTAGGCAATATAGCAAGGTATCAGGCTACAAAATCAATGTACAAAAATCAGTGGCATTTCTTTATGCAAACACTAAATCTGAAGAAGAAAACATCCAGAAATCACTCCCATTTACTGTTTCAGCAAAATCAATCAAATACCTAGGAATAAAGTTGACCAAAGAAGTGAAAGACTTATATACTGAAAACTATGAGTCGCTACTCAAGGAAATAGAAACTGATACCAACAAATAGATGGACATCCCATGCTCATGGATTGGAAGAATAAATATCATCAAAATGAATATTCTCCCCAGAGCCATATACAAATTTAATGCAATACCCATCAAAGTTCCACCAAGCTTCTTTAAGAGAATAGAACAAACACTACAATCATTTATCTGGAACCTGAAAACACCTAGAATTGCCAAAACCATCTTGAGGAAAAGAAACAGAAATGGAGGCATCACACTCCCAGATCTCAGACAATATTATAAAGCCATCATCATCAAAACAGCATGGTACTGGAACAAAAATAGGCACACAGACCAGTGGAACAGAATTGAAAGCCCAGAAATAAATCCCCACACCTATGGACATCTAATTTTTGACAAGGCAGCCCAAAGAATTAAATGGAAGAAGGAGGCTCTCTTCAATAAATGGTGCTGGGAAAATTGGGTTGTAACATGCAGAAGAATGAAATTGAACCACTTTATCTCACCAGAAACAAAAATCAACTCCAAATTGATCAAAGACCTGGATGTTAGACCGGAAACTATCAAATACTTAGAGGAAAACATTGGTAAAACTTTTTCCCATCTAAACCTCAAGGACATCTTTGATGAAATAAAACCAATTGCAAGAAAGACTAAAGCAGAAACAAACCAATGGGACTACATCAAATTTAAAAGCTTCTGCACATCCAAAGAAACTATCACAGAAACAAAGAGACCCCTCACACAATGGGAGGAGATCTTCACATGCCATATATCAGACAAGAAACTAATCACCAAAATATACAAAGAGCTCAGCAAACTTAGCACCAAAAAAGCCAATGACTCCATCCAAAAATGGGCAGAGGATATGAATAAAACATTCACCTCAGAGGAGATCCAAAAGGCTAACAAACCTATGAAAAACTGCTCCAGGTCACTGATTGTCAGAGAAATTCAAATTAAGACAACATTGAGATACCACCTCACTCCTGTAAGAATGGCATACATCAAAAAGGACAGCAGCAACAAATGCTGGAGAGGCTTTGGGGACTGAATAACCCTTTTGCATTGCTGGTGGGAATGTAAATTGGTCCAGCCAATTTCCAGCAGTCTGGAAAACTCTCCCAAGGCTAGACATGGACCTTCCATATGATCCAGTAATTCCTCTCCTGGGTTATACCCCAAGGACTCCATAACATCCAACCAAAAGGAGGTGTGTACTCCTATGTTCATAGCAGAACAATTCATAATAGCTAAAACCTGGAAGCAACCCAGGTGCCCAACAACAGATGAGTGGCTGAGAAAGCTGTGGTATATATACACAATGGAATACTATGCAGCTATCAAGAACAATGAACCCACCTTCTCTGACCCATCTTGGACAGAGCTAGAAGGAATTATGTTAAGTGAGCTAAGTCAGAAAGATAAAGATGAGTATGGGATGATCCCACTCATCAACAGAATTTGAGAAAGAAGATATAAAAGGAAAACTAAAAGCAAGATCTGACTAAATTGAAAGTAGGGCACCAAAGTAAAAACCCTGTGGTGAGGGGCAGACATGCGGCTTCCTGGGCTGTTGGGGGGTGGGAGTGAGTAGGTGGGATGGGAAACAGTTTTTTGGTGGTGGGAATGGTGTTTATGTACACTCCTAATAAAGTGTAGTCATATAAATCGCTAGTTAATTAATATGAGAGGGGGAAAATTAATTGTATGTCTCTAAGTTTTTAAAACACAGACTGTCTTCTTAATATATAGGCTGTGTATTTGATATGCAGACTCTCTCAAAAGCCTACACCAAGTAGATCTGAGGCAACCAGTGGCACAGCTATTTATAAGATACTGGGTACTATACAGCAAACCCTAACAAAAGGACTTTTCAAAGCTAACCCAATTACCAAATAATGTGATGATACATTAACTAACCATTGTCTTTTTGAATCCTAAGACAGCAGGAACCTCACATATCCACTAAAGAGCCTATACTTCCGCCAGTCCTGGAACCTTAGGATAGGGCCCACTTTCCCACATGCCTCTCCCAATCCATACCAAATAATATTTCATCAGCCAATTGCAACCTAATCAATGCAACGATTGCCACCTCAACATGCTTCAGCACAGACTGTGTCCAGAGACTTCACGTGTGGAATGACAACCCTTCAGCTTCATTACTTGGGTGAGACCTTTCCTTTCATAGCATTCTCTAATTCCATCCCAGGTGTATCACTTTCTAACAAAGTCCCAAAACCTAGATATAGAGCAGGTTCTGTGAGAGAGAGCATATGTTCACACGTATCCATAAACAAGTGCAAAATATATACCTGAAAGCAGAAGTACACTAGAGTTTGCAGTGAGTACCCCCCCAACACTTCCTCTCCACTATTCCAGCCTTTGAGTCCATGATACTTCAACAATTTGTTTGGCTTTGTATGTTAACTCTCTTTTCAGCCACCAGGTTCCAGATGCCATCAGGATGCCAGCCAGGCTTCCCTGAACTGAAGACCCCACCAATGTGTCCTGGAGCTCCGCTTCCCCAGAGACCCACCCTACTAGGGAAAGAGAGAAGCATACTTGGAGTATGGACCAAAAAGTCAATGTCCATGCTCAGCGGGGAAGCAATTACAGAAGTCAGACCTTCTACCTTCTGCAACCCACAATGACGCTGGGTTCATGTTCCCAGAGGGATAGAGAATGGGAAAGCCATCAGGGGAGGGGATGGGCTATGGAGATTGGGTGGTGGGAATTGTGTGGAGTTGTACCCCTTTTACCCTATGATTTTGTTTATTTATCCTTTGTTAAATAAAAAATAAATTTAAAAAAGTTATAAAATTAAAAAAATTAAAAAAATTCAGACATAAATAAAAAGGGAGAGGGGATATACAGTACAACACTGATCTTTCATTCACTGCTTCCCCTGGTGCCACACACATGGGCTTTCCACATAGGGGCTATGGAAGAATAGCTCTCCATGTCTGTCTGGTGAAGTGTGTGCTCTACCAGGTGAGCTGTCCCCTGACCTCAACATTGATAGTTGTTTTTTAGCATTTATATTTTAAATGAATTTCTGAATTAAAAATTTTAAGAAAAATAATGAAATTGCAGCCTTGTTTCTGCTTTAAACTGAAGAAGAAATAAATCTAGGTAAGCAAATGTAACCAAAATTTTCATTTTCACTTACTTTTTCCTCTCCCACCTCTTGCCCTCTTGCTGCTCTACATTTTTTTTTTTTTTGCCTCTAGGGTTATCACTGAGGCTTGTGCCTGCTATGAATCCACTGTTCCTAGATTGTTTCCCTTTTGTTGCCCTTGTTATTTATTGTTGTTATTGTTGGATAGGACAGAGAGAAATAGAGAGAGAATGGGAAGTCAGAGAGGGAGAGAGAAAGCTAGACATCTGCAAACCTACTTCATGGCTTGTGTGGTGACCCCCTTGTAGGTGGGGAGCTGGGGGCTCGAACCCGGAACATTACGCCAGTCCTTGCACTTTGTATCATGTGCGCTTAACCTGCTGCGCTACCACACAGCTCCCCTCCCCCCCCCCCCCCCCCCCGGTTCCTCCTCTCACTTCTCTCCATTTCTCCTCCTAACATTCTCAAATAGAAAGAGTGAATCCATAGTACTGAAGCTTTCTGCCAGGCCATAGAGTTCAGATCAGATACCTTGATTCTCATTCACATACTCAGGGCATTCTGTTAAAAGCATTGTATTTTCATATTTTTAGGAAAGCACAATTAGAGGATTTTCAACAGATACATTTTAATTAATGGGTTATACTGGAGCTTCACCAATCCAGTATAACTTTTTTCAGATAAATAATTGAGAGAGAAAGACAACTAAGTACCAAACTTCCCTTTAGTGTAGTGGTGACCAGGCTCTTGTCTGGGTATTGCACAAGACAAATCAAAAGTGTTAATCCCAGTGAGTTATCTTACAAGCTCTCAAGTACAGTCTATTTAGATCTCCAATTTTGGCCTGATATCTCTAACTATAATCTGGCTAGTACCTAGTTAATTAAGATATTCAGTTAAAAAATTTAAGCTCTTCCAGACATCATCATCATCATCATCATCATCATTATTATTTTGCCACCAGGGTTATTACTGTGGCTCAGTGTTGGCATTACAAATCCAACACTGCTCACAGATGATATTTTAATTTTTTCCTATTTTATTTGCTAAGTAAGAAAAAAAAAGTGAGAGGGGAGAAGAGAGATAGAGAAAGAGAGAGAGAGAGAATAGATACCTTCAGCCCTGTTTAACCTCTTGTGAGGTGGGAGCAGGAACTTGCACATGTGCGATCAGCTGAGTATGCCACCACCCAGCCTTCAAGGTAATGATTGTGTTTCACATTGATGAGTTTTATGTGAGCCATTTACTTGCCAATATCCTAATTTATACCAATGAAAAAAGTGAAGGGTAAAGAAATAGAAAAGTATAATATTTAGCTGCATTGATTCTGATTTATTTCATTTTGCTGTCACAAGGGGTCTATTGTCCTAAACTCAGGATGCCATCAGAATCACTTAGAATTAAGAAAAAAATACCAGTATCATGGATGTATACTAAACCAAAATACGAAAATTTCTGACGATAGAACCAGGATTAGTGTTTGTTGAATCTCTCTAGTGGATCCACTATGCAGCCCCACCTGAGAAATGGCACCTCCTTTCTCCAAATATATATATATATATATAATATTTATTTATTCCCTTTTATTGCCCTTGTTGTTTTATTGTTGTAGTTGTTATTGTTGTTATTGATGTCATTGTTGGATAGGACAGAGAGAAATGGAGAGAGGAGGGGAAGACAGAGAGAGGGAGAGAAAGACACCTGCAGACCTGCTTCACCACCTGAGAAGTGACTCCCCTGCAAGTGGGGAGCCAGGGGATCTAACCGGGATCCTTATTCAGGTCCTTGTGCTTTGTGCCACGTGCACTTAACCCGCTGAGCTATTGCCTGACTCTCCCAAATATTTATCAATCTGTTAGTACATCCTTGACATTAATTACTCTCTGTGTCAAATTGGGAATGCATTGTAAGGACTAGAGTTCAAAAACAAAACTGAATCCCAGATTGTATTGAAAAGGCAATATGCCTGACTGTTCTTTGTCTTATTTATTTTTTAGTTCCAGATTTTTTCATGCCATTGGAATAAAGGAACATGGGTTGGGGGAAGTTTTCTCTATTCGCATTATAAAAGTCAACATCAGTCTTTCCTTTTCTAGTGACAAATCAATGCCTCATGTTTCTGGAAATATTGCAGCATTCCATTCAGATTTTAATCTGTATAAACCACCCCCACCCACCATTTAGATCAGTTCACAAGCTCATTCATTTTGTTTACCTTTGCTCTTCCTTAATCTATTTCATGCATGTGCCATTGGCTTTATCAGATGGGCTGACATCCATGGATCTGCTTCTCTGGGGACCAGGAGTTTTAAGTTGTGGTTTTCATGGATATATGGGGATGATATTGTTTCCACTGTAGTTGGCCCATAGCTGCACTCAAGCCAGTGCCAGCACCAGCCCTTCAGAATGTAAGATTTGGACCACTTCCTTGCACATATGTTCACACTCATTCGAGGAAATGAATGTGGAAGAAAACTGGGCAATATGTTATCCCTCAGGTGATAAGTTCTCTACTGTCACATTCTCTCTTAGGGACTATTGTTTATGAGGTGAATACTTGTAGTAGTCTAAGGGTGTGAGTTTACTGTGGGGTCTTGATGCCTACACAACCAATCCACCACTCCTGGTTGCCCCCCCCCTTTTTTTTTCCTTAATAGGACCGGGAGAAATTGGAGGGGAGAGGGGGGAGAGACAATAAGAGAAACCTACAGACTTACTTCACTGCTTGTGAAGCATCTCCCCTGCAAAGTGAGAAGTAGGGGCTTGAACTTGTGTCCTTGCTCATGGTATCATGTGCACTCAACCCAGTGTACCATCATTTGATTGTCTAATGAGTGCATTAAAAAATAAAATGGCTTCATGTATTCACTGAACTGGCTATGATTATGAAACTAGGCCTGGCAAAATATACCACTTGGATAATGTGTTGCTTTGATATCATGTGCACTCAACCCAGTGTACTACCACCTGATTGCCTAGTGAGTACATTAAAAAATTTTATATATACATATATATGTGTATTTATATCCCCATGTGTTCATTGAACTGGTTAGGATTCTGAAACTAGGCCTGGCAAAATATACTTCTTGTATAATGTGCTGCTTTGCTATGCACAGACACAGATTAAAGCCTGTTCCCTACCACATTAAAAAAAGGTTTTGTGTTGTGGTCCCCTCCCTGTCTTTAATAAAATGAAAAAAATAATAAAGATTCTGAAACTGGCTGGGCAGATGTCTGATCACATTCTTTATTTGAGGCAATAGATTTGATCCTTCAAGCATATGCATGGCAAAGCAATGTTTTGGTCTCTCTTTCCATAAAATAAACAACATTTTAAAAATTATTAAGACTAAAAAGAAAGTAAGACTAAAGAAAATTGCTTTTACCATTCTACTTATCTTAGGTACCAAATGGCTCTCAGTGAATGCATTTATAATAGATGACTTCTACATATTTCAAAGCTGGTAAATTAATAACTATTATGCTATCTCCCCCACCCAAAAGATTAATAAAGTAATAATCTGCTAGATATCTTCAAGGTTTTTGGTATTGAAGAACTTTATGTGTAAACATTTAGTCTATGAAAATAGAAAATAAAATCAGTGGCCCAGGAGGTGGCACAGTGGATAAAGCATTGGATTCTCAGGCATGAGGTGCAGAGTTCAATCTCCAGCAGCACATGTACCAGAATGATGTCTGGTTCTCTCTCTCTCTCATTCAATCCCCAGCAGCACATGTACCAGACTGATGTCTGGTTCTCTCTCTCTCTCCTTCTCTCTCTCTCTCTCTCTCTCCCCTTCTATCTTCATGAATAAATAAATAAAATCTTAAAAAATAAAAGAAAGAAAAGAAAATCATAAGGGTAGTGCCCACTTCAGGGTTTATGTTAGCTGTCCACAGGAAAATATATTTTCTGGTTTTGCAACTTAAATGAGTAAAATTCTAAAAGAGGAATTGTTGGAGTGCAAGGGACTAACAGGAATCTTGCTAAATAATAAAAAAGGAAGTGTGATGGGTGGGGGGGGCAGACAGTAGCTCATCCAGCTAAGCCCACATAGTATGAAGCACAAGGACCCGCTCAAAGATCCAGGTTCAAACCCCTGGCTCCCCATCTGTACGGGGTCACTTCTCAAAGTGGTGATACATATTGGCAGATGTCTGTTTTAATCCCCCTCTCTATCTTCTGATCCTCTCTCAACTTCTCTCTATTAAAAATTGAATGAAATGGATAAAAATAGAAAAAAATGAAGAAGAAAAAAAAAAGGAAGTGTGTGTCAATGTTAAGCCCCTAAACTAGTGCCCACACTAGAATACTTGGATGCTCTTTATAATGTCACCTTTGTTAATAAAGTGTATATATATATATATATATATATATATATATATATATATATATATCCAGAAGTGGTAGAGCACAAAGGTTACCATGCATAAGGACCTAGGTCAAGCCACCAATCCTCACCTGCAAGGGGGAAGCTTCATGATATGTGAAGCCATGCTTCAGATGTTTCTCTGTCTCTCTCTTCTTCTCTATCCCTCTCCCTCTATATTTCTTTCTGTTTCTATCAAAAATAAAAATGGAAAAAAAAGGAAATGAAAAGGGGGCCAGGTAGTAGTGTACCTGGCTAAATACACATATCACCATGCATGAGGACTGGGGTTCAAGCCCAGGATCCCCACCTGGATCGGGTATACTTCATGAGTGGTAAAGGAGGTCTGCAGATTTTTTTCTTTCTCTATGCCTCTCTATCTCCCCCTCATCTTTCTCAATTTGTCTCTGTCTTATTCAATAAAATAGAAATAAAGGGGAAAAGTGGCCTCCATGAATGATAGATTCATAGTGCCTGTACTAAGACCCAGAGATAACTCTGGTGGCAAAAAAAGGGGGGGTAGATGGGGAAATGGATACTGAGAACAGTGCTTTCATTGTGCAGGCACTGAGCCTCAGAGCTGTTCTTGGTGGAAATAAGACAATAAATAAACAAACAAATAAAACTACTACTACTGTTAACTACCACTACCACTGTATAAATAGGTGTTTATATACCTATACATATACATAGTACACATACAAATTTTATTATAAGTGAATCTAAATTTCTTATGGACTGTTTACATTAGGCTTTATGGTTCATAGATTCTTTGATGGATTCAGAAACCAGGAAGTCTGTATACATTTGGGTGATGTGTTTCTTAATATGAAATACATCTTTTTCTGTGTTTTTCCATTCATTTACTTGTTGAAGAATCTGGGTCTAAGGTCATAATATCATAAGTATATTATGCTTTGGGGTGGGGGAGATAGCACAGTGGTTATGCAAAAAGACTCTCAGATCCCAGGTTCAATCATCTGTACTCATAAGCCAGAGCTGAGCAATGTTTGGTTAAAAAAGAAAAGAAGAACAAAGTATATTATGCTTTGGATTTAGTTGGCTGTTAATTCTCAGTTAACAAGTTTGTTTGTTTGCATTTTTTCATGCTTATTTCAAGTTGGCGGTTGGTAGCAAAAGTAGTATGTTGTCCCCCCCTACCTAGCCAAACATTCGTGATGAAGGGGAGGGGAGGGAGACAGACATTTCCCATTAGACACAGGATGATGAAATCACTGCAGAACAGAGGGATATAGTTACTGAAAGTAATGTCCACTCCCTAACATGCATCTGGAATCAAGTTAGGTGTTGAGACTTTGCTACACCTTGGTCTCTGTTGTAAGAAACCCCAAGTCAGGCTAAGTCCACTTGGTAGCAGTGTCTCCCTGAAGATGAGGGGAGACCCAGGTGAGCCGCCTTGGTTTGCCTGTATGAGCAGTTTCTGGAAACTGCCAACAGGCCCGCCCAGAGAGGCACAGGCTGAAACCAACACAAAGCTGTCCTGCCCTCTTCATTATGGGTAGGTTCACCTGCAGAGAGAAGGTTGTTCAACAGAGCAGGGTAGAAACTACAGAGCATTTCTTACCACTGAACCTCCTTTTTTTTTTTTTCCCCCTTCCAGGATTATTGCTGGGCTTGGTGCCTGCACCATGAATCCACCGCTCCTGGAGGCTATTTTTTCCCCCTTTTGTTGCCCTTGTTGTTGTAGCCTCATGATTATTATTATTGCATCCTCGATGTTGTTAGTTGTTGGGTAGGACAGAGAGAAATGGAGAGAGGAGGGAAAAACAGAGAGGGGGAGAGAAAGACACCCGTAGACCTGCCTCACCGCCTGTGAAGCGACCCCCCCCCCCCCCGTAGGTGGGCAGCTGGGGGCTCAAACTGGGATCCTTACGCCGGTCCTTGCACTTTGCGCCACATGCGCTTAACCCACTGTGCCACCGCCCGACCCCCACCACTGAACCTTCTATCTTAAGCAGGAAAGTCTGTTTAGACTGAACAGTGCTCCTCAAAGTACTGTCCCCAGACAAACTGATCTACATTGCCAGTGGCACAGGTAACATGGGACTTAAAAAAAAAAAAAAAAAACAGACCTACTAAATACAGAGCTTTAAAGGGGAAACACAATGTTTTTAAGTCTCTCTAGCTGATCTTAGTTACACACTTAATTTTGAACACCTTCAGGCAAAACAACCCTGAAGTCAAGATAGCTCCGGTCCTCACCTGTTATCCAAAACAAGTGTAAAGTGTCCTTGTTCTACCTGGAGACAGATCAGACTGGACCTGGCCCTTCCCATCTACCACTCAGATTTGAAAGTCAGCCACCATGTTCTGGTACTAAGCTTGAGGCCAACCTGATTGCTACAAGGTGTGGAAACCTGGACAGACTGGGAAGCATTTTGAGAGAAGCTATTTGTAATGCAGGCATTCTGTCCTTACCATACACACCTACCAACGCACTATAAAAACTAGTCTGAAGAAAGAAAAAAAAACTAGTCTGATCACCTGGATCCCTGTCTGGTCTTTCAAATTCTTATGGATCCTTTTTATAGGAAATTATCTTTTCTTGACTACCTCCCTAAACTATTACTAACCTACTGGGTGATTTATTCATCTAATTTTTGTAGCAATAGCTTGGCTTTTCATGCACAGGGAAATCAACCTCTCTGGGATAATTTCAATCCATCTGGTCTTTGGAAGGTGACATGAAATGTCAGTCTCTCTGCTTTTGGAGGTAGTCAACTTGCAATTCCTTTGAAATTTCTGCTCAATCTAAATTAAATTGATGACTATTTACTCTTCATTTACCCGTCTATTTGTTTCTGAAAAGCATCAGAGGCCTTGGATGTCATTTTCTGACTTTGCATCTTTCTGAGAAGAAAGGGGTGGTGCTTTCTATCCAGTCATCGCACATTTTCATTGGAGTTAAGGTCTCAGAGACAAAAAAACAGTGAGTTATTTGGTTGTTCAGGTTTTTACCCATCCATGAAAGTTGTTCCTTGCTGTGATTGTTTGGGAAAAAAAAAAAAAAAAAGAATCTCTAAGTGTTGGGAGTGGATATCATAATGGTTATGCAAGGAGACTTCATGCCTGAGGCTCCAAAGTCCCAAATTCAATCCCCTGCACCACCATAAAACAGAGGGGGGTGGAGGGGGATCTTTCTCAGTTTCTCTGGCTCACACACATTTGCTGTTACTTGAGTGGAGTTGGGAACAACTAACAGCAGGCAGACTTGACTGTGATTTTATTTATTTAACTGTGGGGAGATGCTGACAGGATTTCCCCAGTGAGACCGGCCTTGAGGCTGAAGGGTAGGAGATGAGACCACAAGGGGTTTCATGTCTAAGGGATGCTTCCCACCCTGCTCAGATGAGGAATGAGGTCTCCCCACCGGGGCAATACTGCCACCATTCACTCAGCAAACACTGATTCCTTCTCTCAGCAGCCTGGATGCCAGAAACTTCTTGGTTTAAGAGCTCTTGAGCTCAGGGTACTTACACTCTACTGAGGCTTCAAATCTCCACTCTTTCTCCCTTATAAAATGGAGGCAATTCTGCTACAAGATTCTTCAGGCTGATTATTACTTAGGAGGTAACATTCTCAGAGTCTTTATAGTCATTTAGAGGGGATCCTAGGCACAGCTGAAAGCTGCCAGTGTTCACAGACCTAATCCCTATTAGCCGGTGGTGGGTCTTTGTAAATTGTGGACAATCCTACATTCTCTTAACTGTTCCATGAGGTGACCTCTAGTGCTTACTCCTCTCTCTCCTGGCCCCGTAAGCTGCCCATGTAGTCTCTGCAGGGGGATCTCACTGCCTTCTACCCTACTCTAAGTAGCTGTGTGAGCATCACCTCTATAGAAATGGGGAAAAGGGGGCACAGGTGGCGATGCACCTGGTTAAGTGCACACATAATAACGCACAAGCCCCTGGCCCCTCCCTACATGGGGAAGCTTTTTCCCGAGTGGTGAAGTAGTGCTGCAGGTATCTCTCTGTCTCTCTCTATCTCCCCTTTCCCTCTCAATTTCTCCCTGTCTCTATCCAGTAATAAATAAGTAAATAAAATTCTTTAAAGAGAGAAAAAAGAAAAAGGATGAGAACGTATTCTGAGATGAAAAGAAAACCCAGGATTCAAGAAGCTGAATGTGGAGGAGCACAGGACTTGCATATCTGAGGCCAAGAGGTCCCAGGTTCAACCTCTGGCACCACCATATTCTAGAGCTGAGGGGTGTTCCCTGGATATTCTCTCTCTCTCTCTCTCTCATATAAAAATAAATGAAGCTTGGTGTCTGCATGGCTCCACCATATCTCACAGCCATAAATGGCCTTTTTCTTTTGATACAGAGTGAAACTGGATGAGAGAGGGAAGGAGGGAGGGAGGGAGACCTGTAGCACTGCTCCACCACTTGTAAAGCTCCCCTGTACATTCAGGGGCCAGGATGGAACCTGGGTCCTCACACCTATGTGCTCTACTGGATACGGTACCATCTGACCTTGTAAATATGTATTTGCTTTAAAATAAAGACAACTTAGGTTCAGCTGTTGTCCCTGTTGTCACTAGGTCTATCAAGAGTCCAAATATAGCAGATGCCTAGTCATCAGTGTCACTGAGACCAGCAGATGGTTAACCCTTGCCCCTCTCCCCCCAGAACTAACTTTGACTCAGGATAATCATTTTTAGAATAGGATAAATGAGGGCAGAGACTCTCATGCCTGAGGCTCCAAAGTCCCAGGTTCAATCCCCTGTACCACCATAAGCCAGAGATGAGCAGTGCTCTGGTAAAAAAAAAAAAAGGATAAACACCTCCTTTAAAATATGATTTCACTGAAAACAATAAAGTACATTTATGATCAATCTTTTGGTTTTGTGGCAAGACTTTTGTCTGATGTGAGTGCAGGGACTGGATTCCTGTTCCAACTCTCCTTCACAAATGGTCATACTGTCAGCGTCCCTCTGCTTCTCAGTTTATGTTTGCACATTCGGTGCTCAAGCCACCTCCAGTTTGATTTAAGTAGCGTGAGAACAGCTGAGTCTCTGAGCAGTGGCAAGAGTGAAAACAAGCCAAGCTATGACTGAGACACTTAAATACCACAAGAGCACAGGCCTAGCCTAGGAAGGAAACTACACAGTAGAAGCTTTTCCAGAAACGTTTTCATGGCTGGACGGCAATGAGCAGAGTCTTCACTAGCTCTACAAGCCTTAGGAACATTCTCCATCCCTGGTGGTTATTGGCACCCACTCATGACCTGTTTAAGAGGACTTACAAAGTCACATAAAACAGTTTAGGAACCAAGGGCAGGGCATGTGTGCACTCTTGCACATTGTGGACGATCCTACATTCTCTTAACTATTCCAGGAGGTGACCTCTAGTGCTTACTCAATTAAGCTCAGGCTTTGTTTTGTTTTGGCAAGAATACTTTATATAAATGCTATTCATTTCCTATTACATTGTATTGAGAAGGAGTGCTGTCTGGTATGTCACTTTTAATAGTCTGATGATTGATCTATGGTGAGATGAAAAGTTGTACCCGTGTCAACAACTGTATTGTCAACCATTATCTCCCCAACAAGATGACTTGGAAAAAATTGTTCTGTGTGACCAGGTGTTATATAGGCCTAGGAATTAAAAGTATTTGCACATATACTGATGTTTCTTTCAGAATCCATAACCTGTGGTGGGCTTCATGGTTAGAAGCTATAGGTTAGAATCAGAGACACTTGTGTTCAAATATTTGTTCTTTAAATATTTGTCTTGACTTGTTGTTTTCGCCAGGCTATGTTGTTTTCGCCTGGCTGGCTTCACAGGCGGGTAACAGGTGGGTAACAGACGACCAGGGACTCATGGTTGAGCTGTAGGCAGTATCTCTTTATTCATGCAGGACTCAGCACAATCTAAGCCGAGCTAAGCTAAACTAAAGGTACCGTAAAACTCACAATGCTGTCTTTATATATACTTGCCAAGTAGGGTGGAAACAGGATGTGACATAGAGAGGGTGGAGAGAAAAGTGACTGGTGAAAATCAGAGTGTGACAAGGAGAGGATCAGGATGTGACAAGGAGAGGGGGTGGAGCAGGTGAGAATTCTATCACTGAACCACTAATGCCCTGGAGGGAGGGTGGTGCTTGTTAACAGCAGTTATGTAAATAGAATGAAGTGGTTATGTAAGTAGAATAGTGTTAAGCAAAGGGGATTTAAACCAAATGAAACAGAAGGGGTCTCATGCATACCATAATTCACCCTTTCTTTTTAACTAATGGCTATAGTATTAGGAGTGTGGGGTGAACAGAAACCTATATTGTACAGGCGTTTTCAAAAGAACTGGCATAAGACATGGAAAACAAAATAGGTGAGCAGCAATAACCAGTGTGATGCCAAGGGGAACATTTCTTGTCTCAAAGGGTAAGGCCTAGCAGGTGAAAGGGCATTTTTTGTCTCTGGGAACGCTTCATGCCTCTGGGGGCATCTCTTGCCTCAAAGGGCGTTTCCTGCCTCTGTGGGCATCTCTTGCCTCTTGGGGCGCTTCATGCCTCTGTGGGCATAACCTAATAAGGAGGGGGAGTTTTCTGCCTCTGGGGAAGAGCCTGCAGGCGAGGGGACATGGTCTACAAAGTCTCAAGGCAATTGGCTGAAGTTAGTCTTTGAGAAACACAGCAGCATGTACCAGTAAGTCCAATGGAGGTGTCAGTCCAAAGTAGCTGACCACACAAGAAAGTGCCAAGGGATGAAACACTGCATGCAGCTTAGATTGTGCTGCGTCCTGCATGAATAAAGAGATACTGTCTACAGTTCAACCATGAGTCCCTGGTCATCTGTTACCCGCCTGTGAAGCCAGCTCGGCGAAAACAACATAGCCCAGAGAAAACAACATCTGGCGCTCAATGTGTCCCACACTCACGCCCAGCCTGAGGTCCAGAAAGGCCGCCCAGACACAGGTAAGTGGCATCCGCCCACCTCTGTGGCCCCGTGTTTCCCTCCACCATGGGAATTTTTTCATTTTATGAGGAGGTGTCCCAGTTATTATTTCCTTCTGCCCTGGGACAGATTCGTGCTCTCACAGATGGTTTAATTTTTGCTACCCCTTGGATTTTTATAACTGTGGTCGCCACTTACAAGATGTACAACGTGGTCTGCCATGAGGATAAGTAACCTTGAGGCTGAGATACGAGAGTTAAAGCACATGTGCTTAAGACTCAGATGCCCTCAGCTATCAGAAGATAGACCCAGAACTTCCATTCCCACAGACACGTACACGTGTTTGGAAGATCCTCCTCTGACCCCACCCCCTGCCACCCAGGGTTCAGCTTCTCCTGAGATACAAGAGTTAAGAGATATGTGCTTACAATCTAAATGCCCTAAGTGATTTGCAGTCAGCACCCAAACTTCTGTCCCTGCAGACACATGCTCATTTCCTTCTGCGGCTTCCATGACCCCTTCACCCGCTGTCCCTGCAGACACTTGTTCAGTTCCTTCTGTGGCAGACAAGTGTTCAGTTCCTTATGCTTCTCTGGCCCCGCCCAGATTCCCCTGAGGCTTCCGGTTCTCTAGCCCTTCCTCCTACCGCCCTGGTTTTGGCTTCCCCTGAGGCTTCTGCTTCTCTGACCCCACCCCCTGCTGATACATCATCATTAAGAGACCTAGTGGCTGAGGTACGGGAGTTAAGGGCAGCATTTAAGGACTTTAAACCATGTGCAGTCCACCCCAAGAGCTCCGTCCCCGTAGATATGTGTGCGGTTTCCCCTGCGGCCACTACAGCAGTTTCCACAGCACCTTCCACTTCTGTAGCTCCCTCTCCCATGCCATCGGACCAAATCCACACCTTCCCGGAAAACGTGGCCCCTTCTAAACAAAACCCTCAGCCCTGGCAACCATACTCCTCTAAAGATAGTGGAGCATCAGGTAAGCGGTCAGGGAGGATGGTATGCACGCTCCATGGACCACGTCCATTTTAAGGATTTTTTACCACCATCTTGACACGCCCCAAGATTGGAAAGATCTGGCTAGTGCTACACTCCCAGACCCTCTCTACCTACAGTGGAAGGCATGCTTCCACAATGAGTGCTCTAGACAGTCGCAGGAAAATAGTAACAAACAGGTAGGATGGGATTCTGATGCCTTGTTTGGAGAAGGAGCTTATGAATCTGGAGCTGAGCAGGCAGAATCCAGGTTTCCAACCGGTTATTTTGAACAGGTACGCATCTGCGCAACACAAGCATGGGAAAGGGTGACCCCACCTGATGTAGATTCATCAGTTCCCATTAACTCTCTTTGCCAAGGCACTGATGAATCATTAGTGAGCTTCATCTCAAGGGTTAAGACAAGTTTAGAGAGAAAGGTTTATAATCCTGAAATCCGCTCACTACTCCTGCGCTCTATCGTCTGGGAAGGCATGATACCACAATTCCGTCAGGCATGCTTTAATCTTAAATACCTACACCCAGAAAATTGGATTTTAGCAACACAGGAACTTACATCAGGCAATTATGGGGCATCCGCTATGACACAGGTTTATGCAGTTACCCCACATAATCAAAACGGGGCCTCCTTTCAATGTGGTCGCCAAGGACATTGGCGTAACCAATGTCCTGATAAGCTGCAACCATGCCTCCAGTCAGAGCAACCCCGCTTTCAGTCAGGGAGCCAGAGGCTACGTACTGTTTGTCCAAGATGTCATAAAGGGTTTCACTGGAAGAGAGATTGTTGGTCCAAATTTCATAAAGATGGAACGCACCTGAATGGTACAAATTCGGGGTCTTAGATTTTGTGGACCACTCCTGTTTTAGAATGAGGTCACCCTTCTATGACAGTAAAGATTGGCAATATTCCTTTTAAATTTTTGATTGACATGGGGGCAGCAAAGATGATTTTAAGGCAAGAAGAGGTTCCCCAAGATTGGGAACTCATCCCTGGACCCAGTTTACATGGAGTAGGAGGGGTGACCCAATCATTTCGCACACAAGATTCGCTCATGTGGGAAGACCCAGAAGGTTCTACCGGACACTTCCACCCTTTGGTAACTAATATTAGCACCAACCTATTGGGCAGGGATATTCTGGAATGTCTTGATGTTAGGATATCCACAGATGCCTCTGCAGAGCATAACACTCGTTCCCTCGAAACCAAGTCTAATCAGCACCCCCAGTACTAAATGCCACTGTTCGTAGCCAAACACCCCGCTTAAGCTGGCTTTCTAATGAGCCTGTCTGGGTGGAACAGTGGTCTTTACCTAGGGATAAGCTAGAAATTTTAAAAGAGCTAGTCCGAGAGCAGTTGTCCTTGGGACACATTCGTCATTCTCGAAGCCCATGGAATACTTCTTTCTTTGTGATTAAAAAGCACTCGGGAAAATGGCGCCTCCTCCAAGATCTCCTTGCAGTTAATAAAACCATGCAGGTCTGGGGCTCCCCCCAAAGGGGTTTGCCTCTTGCTTCTGCAATTCCCACAGGAATTCCAATCATAGCTATTGATATACAAGATTGTTTTTTCTCTATTCCCTTGCATCCGCAAGACTGTAAACGTTTAGCCTTCTCTGTTCCTTCTATTAATAACGCCAGCCCTGCTGACAGATTTGAATGGGTGGTGCTGCCCCAGGGTATGGCCAATAGTCCTACAATTTGTCAAGAGGCTGTTAAATCTGCCCTTGCCCCATATATTAATAAGGGCCTTAATGTTTTTCATTATACAGATGATATTTTAATATGGAGAAAATCAGATACAGATCTCTATGCCTTACGTGATTTTCTCATTCCTGCATTAAAGAAAAGTGGCCTTAATGTAGCCCCTGAGAAGATACAGCTAATCCCTCCAATATCTTTCTTAGGTTCAGAGATATCTTTAATGCAAATTCGTCCCTTAAAACCTAATGTCACCTTTCCTTCTAACCTTACTCTTTCTTCTTTACAAAGTTTTCTAGGAAATTTAAATTGGCTTAGTATCTCTATCTTCCTACAAGCTGCCTCCAACCACTGTTTGACCTGTTAAAAGGAAACAAACAGCCCTCCTCAAAACGTAAGTTAACTCCCGAGGCCTCCTCAGCACTGGAAAGGGTTAACCAGGCCCTCCAGGACATGCACCTTGTTCGATTCTCTCCCTCCTCTCCGGTAAACCTTCTAATATTCAACTTCACCCCCACAGTAGTAGGGGCATTGTGGCAAGACCATGGGGTTCTTGAGTGGCTTCACACACCAGTAGGAGGAACTCCAAGACTCCTCACTGAGATAGACGCGTTAGCATTCATGGTTCGCCAAGGAAGAAATAGGTCTGTGCAGGTCTTAGGGAAAGAACCGGATTTAATTATTCTGCCCTTTTCTCTCACAGATACAGAGTGGCTCATACGCCATCATTCCCACTTTGCCATAAGCTTCATGGGGTTTCCAGGACAAATAGATAACCATTTTCCTTCTAATAAATTGATAGGTTCTTTACCTCTTTTGCCTCTACTAGCACCTAAACTTTTCTCTCGAGATCCCATTCCTTCTGCTCCTACAGTCTTCACTGACGGTGGAAAAAAGGGAGCTGCTGCCCTTATATATTACCCAGACAAACAATCTCCTAAACCTCTCTTTACTGTGCTTCCTGAGAATTCCCCTCAGTACAAAGAACTTTATGCTGTTTTCCTTGCATTAAAAGCTGTACCAGAATCCTTCAACCTTTTTTTCTGACAGTGTGTATACTGTTAACTTACTCCCATGGCTTGCTCGTTACTATGTGAAAATTGATGACAACCCACTTTCCCCTCTTTTGATTCAAATCGCCTCTATGCTCTCTTCTTGAACCCAACCACTATATATTCAGCACCTTCGTTCCCACAGCCCTCTTCCTGGTGCCCTGTCCTAAGGGAATGCTGCAGCTGACCGCCTTGCTTCCACAGGAGCTCTCCTAGTCTCTGTCTCTGATCCTGCTGATTTCCATTCTCTAACCCATGTTAATCTTAAAGGCCTTCAAGCTCGATTTCCTGATGTTCCTGTATCACAATTAAAACATATCCTAGCTACATGCTCTTCCTGTGCAAGTCTCATAAAAATACCTGCTATTCAGACTCTTGGTGTTAACCCCTGAGGCTTAAAAGCTGATGCTATTTGACAAATTGATGTCACCCACATACCAAACTTTGGCAAACAAAAATATGTGTTTGTCTCAATTGATACCTTTCTAAATTTATGTGGGCAACAGCTCAGACAGGAGAAAGCTCTAAAAAGCTTATAAGCCATATGCTCTCCTGTTTTGCTGTGATGGGCTAGTATATTTATAAGGACAAGATTGTTTGTAGTTGTAGTTTAGGATAGCTCGGCTTAGATTGTGCTGCATCCTGCATGAATAAAGAGATACTGCCTACAGCTCAACCATGAGTCTCTGGTCATCTGTTACCCGCCCGTGAAGCCAGCCTGGTGAAAACAACATAGCCCAGTGAAAACAACATTGACTAGCTCAATTGCTCAGTCTCTCAGAATTTAAGTACATACTCAACTTTGAAGAGCACGAATTCATCTTATATGTTGGACTGTTGTTGGAGTGAAATGATTTCTTTGTGCAGAAATTAGTATAGCTGGGAAAAGTAGTAGCTGTGGTTTACTGGTGGTGGGTTAAAGAGATAAAATTTATTTAGGTGACCTTAAAGATCTTTATAAAGTGGAGGTCACAGGCAGAATTATTAGATAGCTTCTACATATGAGGTATATAAGTATTAAGGAAAAAATATGTGAATGGAAGAGCTCATCATTGGATTGTAGTAGCCCAATATATCTGATAATTCTATAAGATTTGGGTCCTATAGACCTGAACTATAGAAAGGATTATGTTTTTGCATTTACTTTTCAAGTTCTGGTTTATAACAGCTTGCCAAATGTGTCACCAAGATGAAGACAGATTATAATGACTGCATTTTGGTAATTCACTTTACTGAAATCAATGCTAAGTCATGTTGCAGGAGAGACTCCATCTGGTTCCAATCAATGGCAGAGGGAACACCATATCTGAACAGAAGGGCTGAGTCTGTCTGTGCAAGAAAAGTTGCATAAAGTTATGAAGCTGAACAATCTCCCAACAGCTGATGGGACAATGCATGGTAGGAACCATCAACTGGGCCTGTTCAATTTCCAGAAATGCAAGTAAATCCCAAAGGTCCAAAGGTTAATAAACATTATGAACACCCACTATGGGACACTGTTATGACTAATTGAATGTAGCCCAGTGAGCATGAAAAATGTTCTCTCTCCTCTTGTAGTTGATACATATTATAGTTAGGCAAAGAGGAGGTTGGGGACACACTACAACTGAATTATTGACATAAAAATTACGAAGTCAGCAATTGATATGATCCTGTAAAAAAAAAATTTAGCATGAACCAAAGAATGTAGAGTTCCTTGAAAATGGTGTGGACTGTGAGTCTAGATGAGATAATTCAGTCAGATAAGTCGGCCTCAGTTAGTTAGGCTGGTTAATAATAGCTTCCCAGTTAGGAAGTTGTTTGAATACCCCTAATCATGGTTCTGAATACAGTTATCTTTTGCACACATCTAAAAAGCTTCAATTTTGCTATACTGCTTGTTTTAACTCACAGTCATGTCTACTCTTTGAATGTGTATTTTGGAAACCTCACCCCATGAAGCTCTTCTTCAGGCCATGATTACTATCTGTTGTTATTATTGTCACTGGGACATGGTTTCTCTGAATTGACTTTTCAAGTAAGTGATAATAGATAGATGGTAGCTAGCTAGCTAGATATATAGATAGATAAGATAGAAAAGAACTATATCACTGAAGCTTCCTCCAAGTCACACACATGAAAAAACAATTATTATCTATGTGGGCTCTTTTGCCAGGCCCAGGCCAAAATTTTTATGTGGGGATGTGGGGACAGAGGAACCCTTTTACATTGCTGGTGGGAATGTAAATTGGTACAGCTTCTGTGGAGAGCAGTCTGGAAAACTCTCAGAAGGCTAGACATGTACCTTCCATATGACCCAATAATTCCTCTCCTGGGGTTATACCCCAAGGACTCCATAACACCCAACCAAAAAGAGGTGTGTACTCCTATGTTCATAGCAGCACAATTCATAATAGCTAAAACCTGGAAGCAACCCAGGTGCCCAACACCAGATGAGTGGCTGAGAAAGCTGTGGTATATATACACAATGGAATACTATGCAGCTATCAAGAACAATGAACTCACCTTCTCTGACCCATCGTGGACAGAGCTAGAAGGAATTATGTTAAGTGAACTAAGTCAGAAAGATAAAGATGAGTATGGGATGATCCCACTCGCTGACTAAGAAGATCTGAAAGGGAAACTAAAAGCAGAACCTGATCAAATTGTAAGTAGGGCACCAAAGTAAAAACCCAGTGGTGAGGGGTAGACATGTAGCTTTCTGGGCCAGTGGGGGGTGGGAGTGGGCGGGAGGGATGGGTCACAGTCCTTTGGTGGTGGGAATGGTGTTTATGTACACTCCTAGCAAAATGTAGACATATAAATCAGTAGTTAATTAATATGAGAGGGGGAAATCAATTGTATGTCTCAAAGTTTCTCAAAAGACAAACTGAATCTTTTTAATATATAGGCTATGTATTTGATATGCGGACTCTCTCAAAAGCCTAGACCAAGTAGATTAGAAGCTTCCAATAGCACAGCTATATACAAGATACTGGGTACTGTCCAGCAAACCATAACAAAGGGACTTTTCAAAGTTAACCCAATTAACAAATAATGTGATGATAACATTAACTATTGATTGTCTTTTTGAACCCTAAGACAGCAGGAACCTCACATCTTCACTATAGAGCCCCTACTTCCCCCAGTCCTGGAACCCTTGGATAGGGCCCACTTTCCCATATACATCTCCCAATCCAAACCAAATAACATTGCATCCGCCGACCACAACCTAACCAAAGCTACGATTGCTACCTCAACATGTTTCACCTCAGAATGTATCCAGAGACTTCACGTGTGGAATGACAACCCTTCAGCTTCATTACTCGGGTGAGACCTTTCCTTTTATAGTACTCTCTAATTTCATCTCAGGTAGTTCACTTTCTAACAAAGTCCCATAACCTAGATATACACCTATATTTTCTGTGAGAGAGAGCTTATGTGCACACGTATCCATAAATTACTGCAAAATATATACCTGAAAGCAGGATTACACTAGAGTTTGCAGTGAGTACCTCCCTAACACTTCGTCTCCACCATTCCAAGCTTGGGATCCATGATTGCTCAACAAATTGTTTCGCTTCATATGTTAACTCTCTTTTCAATCACCAGGTTCCAGATGCCACCAGGATGCTGGCTAGGCTTCCCTGGATTGAAGACCCCACCAATGTGTCCTGGAGCTCAGCTTCCCCAGAGACACACCCTACTAGGGAAAGAGAGAGGTAGACTGGGGGTATGGACCGACCAGTCAACGCCCATGTTCAGCGGGGAAGCAATTACAGAAGCCAGACCTTCTACCTTCTGCAACCCTCAACAACCCTGGGTCCATGCTCCCAGAGGGATAGAGAATGGGAAAGCTACCATGGGAGGGGGTAGGTTATGGGATTGGGTGTTGGGAATTGTGTGGAGTTGTACCCCTCCTACCTTATGCTTTTGTTCACTAATCCTTTCTTAAATAAAAAATTAATAAAAAAAATTTTATTTATGAAATTGAAATATTGACAAGATCATAGGATAAGAGGACCATGCAGCTTTTTCTAAGGCTTACTGTAAAACACTCCTCATTTAAAGGTACCTTTTATTTCTACTTATTTCTAGTTATATTGGGGGCTCAGAGGCTTCCTCATATCACTGCTTTAACACAATAACATTACATCCCAGCCAAGATTTCACTGAGAAATTTTAGACATTTCTGGAAGAACAGTACTTCAGGCCAGAAACAGCTCACTTGGATAGTGTGCTGCCTTGTCATGGCAAGTTCAAGCTTGGTCCCCACTACATTGAAGGAAGCTTTGGTATTATGATGTTGTCTCTCTCTCTGTCTCTCTCTCTCTCTGTGTGTCCTGTCTGTCTCTCTCTGTCTCTCTATGTCTCTCTCTCTCTCTGCCTTTCTGACTCTAAAACAAAAGTGGGGTCAGTTGGTGGTGTGCCCCTGGTGAAGCACACAATTCACCATGTACAAGGACCCAGGTTCTAGCCCCTGCTTCCCATCTGTAGGGGGAGCACTTCATGAGCAGTGAATTAGGTCTGCAGTCGTCTTTCTCTCCCTCTCTCTGTCTTTTCTCCCCCTCTAAATTTCTCTTTGTCCTGTCAAATAAAAATTTAAAAGAATAAAGAATAAAGAAATATAGCCACCAAGGCAGTGGATCCCTAGTGCAGGCACCAAACCCAGAGATAACCCTGGTGGCAAAAATCAACAAAAACCAAAAACAAAGAACACTACTTCATTGTCATTATTATCACCAGGATTGATCATTGTATCATTGTCAATATGACACTAGTATTATCATCATCACTGTGGTTATCTTATCACCAAAGCTGTGATTAGATAGATTACATGAAAGCACACAGTCTTGGTTAGTAACCTTATTGGAAGCTGATCTGATGGTTTGGCCAGACCAAAGCTTTTGTTTGCCTCAGGAAGAAACTTTGTTTAGGTCCTTGTTTAACTTGATTTTCCCTCTTTGGAAAGAGAATTTTCACTGGATGAATCACGCCTGACATGCCTGCTAAAGCCAGAGACATTTGGCTTCCCAGGCTGTTTACTAAGGCAGGACTTTGTCTCATATGTGTTCCTAGGAAATGACAGCAGACAGAAATTTGTCATTGTTGTCGATTAAAAAAGTTAAAAAAAAAAAACTGGAAGTAAGCCAGACCTCAGCAGAATGTAGTTTATGCAGAAGAACTTTGGAGCTGCTAAAGTGACATGCTTTTGAAAAAGTTGTGGACTGACCACAGAAGCAAGCGTTCAAGGGCAGACACTTTTACTGCATTACTAGGCATCTCCTGATCTTTGTTCCATGGCCATTACCACTACTCTATGGCTATTACCACTTATTCACATGTATGGTCCTTAGAACCAGTTTATGGTAAGGAAAGAATTGTTCAACTAACTCTCCAGCCCCTCTTAGAAATTCTGGCTTATTCTCAGTCAAGCAGATATACTCATCACATTTGAATGAACTTGTGATAACTTTCATACTTCACTTTTGAATAACTGAGACTTTAACTAAAAACAGTTTTAATAGTGGTATCATAAATAATGCTACTTTACAACAACTTGTAATCAAAGTCTACAGAACAAAGAACACTATAAAGCTTATTATCTCTACCCTCTGCCATTTCCATCTCCAACTTAAGAGGGAGGAGAGGAGGCCTTCAAAACAGCTCACTGACAGAATATTGCTTTATCATGTGCCTGACCTAGGTTCAAGTCCAGCCCATATTGCAGTGAAAAAAATGTCAATGTTGTGATCCCTTTCTCTTTCTCTTTCTTTCTGTCTCTTTATTTCTCTTTAGCTCTTTGTGTGTGTGAGAAAGAGAGAGAGAAAGAGAGAGGGGGGAGGGAGAGGGAGAGGAGGTGGGACAGGGAAAGGGAAAGGGAATGAGGCAGAGGGAGAGGGAGAGGGAATGAGGGAGAGGGAGAGGGAGAGGGAGAGGGAGAGGGAGAGGGAGAGGGAGAGGGAGAGGGAGAGGGAGAGGGAGAGGGAGAGGGAGAGGGAGAGGGAGAGGGAGAGGGAGAGGGAGAGGGAGAGACTCTGTCAGTTGAAGAGGACTTCCCTGCAGAAATTGACTGCTGGCAAGCCCTTGAGCCTTCTTGGGCACCTCAACTGCCTCCATCTGACTCGTTCATACTTGCTTTTATGACTTTCTAGATCTGCTATACTCAGAACAGTTGGGGAGAGAGTCTACTATTGACACACAGAATGCTTTTCACATGTGTAGATGCTTGTGCCAAGGTTAGACACAGTAGCTTCCATTCTCTCCCTTATCAGATTTCCACCTACTATTTCCTGATGTGGAAATTGGTGAAGACACTGACAGAACTAGAAAGGAGATGAGTATGATTGATGGAGTCTGGGTGTGGGTTGTGATTGCTAATTATGACACTAAAACTGTATAGTCACCTGGGTCACTTAACTTGGTATGTTAACTTCCTGGATTAACTTTCCTTTGTTTCTACATATTAAATGTATCTCCTTTGGTCTCTTTTCCATCTGTGACAGTACAGACCATGTTCAGTACCTCACAGAGTAACTATTGAGAGAGCACTTCTCTTTGGCATAAAAAGTAGGTTCTGATATATCTCCTTTTTGATATTTATTTACTTATTATTAGTGATTTAAAATTGATTTAAAATTTATTAGATAAGACCTTCCCCACCACCAGAGTTCTGTGTCCCAATTTCCTACACTGGAAAATGCAGTTGTTCTCCCAAGATCACAGATATGGTTTGACTATTATTTCTATATCTATCTATATTTGTTCATGTTTTCTATGGTTTGTCTTCTATTTCTTTCTAAGTCACACCTACAACTGATATATCTTCTTAATGCCTGTGACCTCCCTTTGGGGTTCATAGTCTCTACATAACTGCCACTGTTCCTAAAGCACACATATAAACACTCCCATGGTGGGAGAGAGGATCTACATGAGGACTGGGGCACATGTTCAGTTGTTCCAGAAAACAATTGGGTCTATTCTTGCAATTTTGATGCATTAAAGAACAAACTGTCTTCTGACATTTGACCTAATTTTCAATCACAAGTGAATTATCCAGAAAAAAACATTCTTTTGAGTGATGGAAACTATTTCAGTGTCTTAATTAGTATGTCAGCTAACTATTGTGATGTTTTTATATATTTTTTCTACATATTTATTGGCTGCTTAATTTTTTAATACCCATCATCATTTTTATTATTATTAAAAACATACTATAGGACACAAAAAGTCTCTTCATGGTATTCCTCTGAATCTTCAGACTATTTATCTTCCCAGTCTTTCAGCACCATTCTCTTTCAGAAGGTCTTCTACCAGCTGCTTCTCTTATTGACATTACTTTTCTGTATCCAGCACTTTCCAAACATATCCTACTCATCTCAGTGTTGCAAACTATGATCTCCAAATCCTGGGCTTCCTTAGGAGCACCAACCTGTACCCTAGACCTTTTCAAACATCTTTTTAATCAATCTCTGTTCTTCCCTGTAGGAGATTTTCCATGTCTCATTTATAACCATCTACTGGTACTTCTTTTTTTTTGTCATTTATTGTTCTTTTCTCCTGAGTTCTGCTAGATTCAGTCCTCACAACCACTTTGCAGCTCCTTTTGAGTGTTGGGTTTATAAGTCAAAATTAGTGGCAAACTTTTTGGGACATTCTGTGTGGGATCAGAAATGATAGCTGTGAAATTCAGAAAACTTATGGGTATATAACAACTGAACTAAGAAGAGGGAATGATATTTCTAGTACCTAGTCTGTTTTTCCCAACTATAAGCAATAACCCCTTAATTCAGTTACCATAATGTCTGTGACTATGATTTAACCACCTACTGCCCATTTCCATGACCACTGCCATCTTATTTGGACTTATAAGATTGCAGTATTATTTACCTCCTGGAATTCTTACTTATATTTTCCCCCATTTTTTATATTATTGAAACATGTGTTTCTCCCAGGCCTGGAATCTCTATGGTGGAGCTCACTTTCCTGCATGCTTCTCTCAGTTCATAGCAACTGATACTGCATCTGCTGATCCCAACCTAATCAATGCAGTGAGTACCACCTTGGCATGTTACACTTCAGACTGTGTCCAGAGATCTCAGGCATGGAATGTCAACCCTTCTGCCTCATTACTCTGGTGAGATGTTTCCTGTCTCATAGAATTCCTTAATTCCATTTCGGGTGGCATATTTCTTAACAAAACCTATATATAGACCAGGGCCTATGATTGTGCACATGTACATATACCATAATTTAGGGGAAAATATATACCTTAAGGCAAAAGTGAATAATAATTTTCAGTGAGTCAATAAATGCAGCAAGCAAGTAGAAAGACCTAAAAAGATACCTTTGGTACTTAATCAAATACTCTCTACTTAGACCTAAATACCCTCCTTACCTACCTCCTATTACATGCCCCTCAATCACTCCAAAGCTAACCTTGTCAGTCAAAATAAGGACTACAAAAGCTGAATCACTACCAGGCCACCCAGTCACATAGGGCTCTAGTCACAGAGTCCTGTGACTCCCACATAGACATAGACATAGATAGTCCTAGACCTCTAACAGATCTCTCTCTCCACAGTCACTCACTGGTCATCTCCATTATCAGGAACAACATAATAGACCCCGTTGTGGGACCTTATAGGGTCTTGCCTTCAATGTGGATCAACAATGGTAGGGAATGTTCCATTCTCCGAAGGGAAGTTGGACAACATACTCTACCCACTACCTGAAGAAGATGGGTTTTGAAATTAGTGCAGTCTGGAATGTTCCTAACCATGACCACAGAATCCAAGCTCAGACCTACAGGGATGCAGAGGTTACATAGGCTCCTAAATTGAATATGGGCCCCAATCAAATTGATGGGGTTTATAGTTAACAATATTTATATACTTTCCTCATATTTGAGAGCTGTCCTCTTCCCTGATCCAGATTTCTAGTCCTTTTTCCAACTGTGACATCGTCTCCAGACAATAACCTAGGCCCACCTATATTGGATGTCAGGCTCAGGCAAAAACTAATGAAGTCATGGGCCCCTTGGAATATATATACCTAAAATAGACTTATTAGTTTTTTTCCAAAATGGAGACCCCAAATCTTCATCTGCAATATTCTTGCCTTTAGGTTCATGATTAGCCAACAATTTATTCTGCTCTATATCTTAACCCTCTTTTCAGCCACCAGATTCCAGATGTTTCCATTGATGCCAACGTGACTTCCCTGGGCAGAGGACCCCACCAACTGTCTTGGAGCCCTGCCTCCCAGATCTCTGCCCCATTAGAGAAAGAGAGGGACAGGCTGCTGGGAGTATGGATTGATTTGCCAAAGCCCATGTTCAGCGGGAAAGCAATTACAGAAGACAGACCTTCCACCTTCTGCACCCCATAATGATCCTGGGTTCATACGCCAACAGGGGTAAAGAATAAGAATGCTATCAAGGGATGGAGATTTGATACAGAATTCTGGGGGGTGGGAATTGTACCCCTCCTATCCTATAGTCTTGTCAATATTTCCATTTTATAAATAAAAATTAAAAAACATTGAAACATAATTCAGGATATTCTGAACAAGGATTATATTTATCACATACTCAATAACTTTATCATCTTTTCACTGATAACTGTTTTGTGTTTGAAATAAAATGTGTCCAGATTGTTATCTATTGATATATTTAGCATTATCTCACAGTATAGGTTGTCAGATAATCTTCTTTGACAATTTTTTTTTTGCCTCCAAGGTTATCACTGAGGCTCAGTGCATTCACTATCAATCCACAGCTCCTGGAGGCCCTTTTTTCCCCCATTTTGTTTCCCTTGTTGTTGTCGTTATTGTTATTATTGCCATTGATCTTGTTGTTGTTGTTAGATAGGACAGAGAGAAATCATAGAGAGAGGATGGGAGACAGAGAGGGGGAGAGAAAGACACCTGCAGACTTACTTCACCACTTGTGAAGCTACCCTCCTGCAGGTGGGGAGCCCGGGGCTCTAACCAGGATCTTTATTACTCTCCTTGTGTTTCACGCGATGTGTGTTTAACCCGCTGCACTACTGCCAGACTCCCAGCTTTGGCAATTTTAGCTATCCACCTCTCCACACCTTTTCCCCCTCTTGGTCTCTCAATTGCCGATCCATGCTAGTTTCCTTCTGAGCTTCTTGGACACTTTTTGGAATGCAGTATGCTTATTGTTCAGGCTATGTAAGTAGTCTTTTTCACTGAATCCCTATTACAGCGGGGAGCTGAAGTTTTCTATAAATAACGGCCACGGTTTTTAAAAATTCGGAGAACTTTTCCCCCTATATCCAGAAACATATTCAATTCCTTTTCTGAGGTTTATATTTAAATGATACCTCAGTCTTGACATAAATAGAGCACAATTCAAGTCTTGAACTCACCATTTGTTCTAACACATCTACTATTAGAAAAATCACCACTTTGACATTGTCATCTCAGCTATCTCACATCCCACATCTATCTCTTGATACATTTATTGCTAGGTACTTTCAAACACATACACTTTTATTTATTTATTTATTTATTTATTTATTTATTTATTTATTTATTTGTTATTGGATACAGGCAGAGAGAAATGGAGAAAGGAAGGGGAGATAGAGAGGGAGAAAGAGAGTGACCCCTGCAGCCCTGCTTCACTGCTTGTGAAGTTTTTCCCCTGCAGGTGAGGAAAAGGGGCTTCAGCCTTGGTCCATATGCACTGAATGCTAACATTTAACCAGGTTCACTACAGCCTGGCCCCCAGACACATACACTTTTAATCAGAGGCAGTACTGTGTGAAGTTCAAACATTTTTCTTCTGTATTACTGACTGTATACTACGTGCTTTTCTAGAGTCTCATTCTGTAATGCAGATTTTTCTAATTTAATTATTTTTATTTTTTTAAGATTTTATTCATTAGAGAAATAGTTGGAAAGGGAGGGGGAAAAGTTCATCATTCTTGATACAGATGCTGTCAGGGGTTGAACTCAGAACCTCATGCTTGAGAGTCCAGTGTTTTATCTACTGTGCCACCTCCTGTACCACTAATTTTATTTATTTACTTTTGATAAAGACAGAAAGAAATTGAGAGAAAAGGGGGATATAAAAGGGAGAGAGAGAGAGAGAAAGAGAAAGAGAGAGAGAGAGCTGCAGTACTGTTTAATGACCCATGAAGCTTCCCCCTATAGGTGGGGACCAGGAAACTGAAGAAGGATCCTTGGTCCTTGGGTCTGGTAGTGTGCACTCTACTAGATATACCACTGCCTGGCTTCTGAGATTACATACTTTTTTTTTTCCGTATTTGCTCTTACTACATGTAATCCACTTCCTATACTACATTTGGCCAGTGTAATTTTTTTGTGTGCTTATTCTGTCATCTCCCTGGTGTCACAATTCTGACATGACTTTTTCATATAAGCAAAGAAAGTAAGTCAGATGGTGGCACATGCACATAGTAGGAAGTTCAAGGACCCACACAAGGATATCTGTTTAAGCCCCTGGCTCCCCACCTGCAGAGGGTATGTTTCATAAGCCATGAAACAGGTCTGCAGATGTCTACCTTTCTCTCTCCTTCTCTATCTCCCCCCTTATCTCAACTTCTCTCTGTCATATCCAATCAAATGGAAAAAAAAAATGACCTCTGGAAACCATGGGTTAGTAGTGGGCACAGTACCCCAGTGATAACCCTGGAAGCAGGAGGGAAAAAAAAGGCAGAGGGAAAGAAGTAAAGAAGAAGGCACCATAACACTGGTACCCCCAGTGTTCTTCAAACCTAAGTTGCATGTATAACAAAGCAGGTACGTTCCCCAGTGAGCTATATTTCTGGTCAAGTCAGTGTGATTCTTTTCAAAGCTTCATTAGGCCACTTCTCTGCCTGAACCCATTAGTGGCTCTATGTTCTTCTTTCTCTTTTAAACCTTTCTTTCTTTCTTTCTTTTGGGTACAGGGAGTTATTGAGATGGAAGGGGGAAATTGAGAGAGAAAGAAAAGAAATAAAGAGAAAGGAAGGAAGGAAGGAAGGAAGGAAGGAAGGAAGGAAGGAAGAAAGAAAGAAAGGGAAATCTGCAGTACTCCTTTACCAATCATAGAGCTTCCCCTGCTACAAGTGGAGACCTGGGGCTTGAACCCAGGTCCTTTAACACTCTAGCATATATACTCTACCACCTAGCACCATTCTTCATTTATTCAGTTTTCCTCCTTTTTTGTTTAAATAAAACAGCAGAAACCTTAATTGTACCAAAGTTCTGTCCAATTTGGATTCTGTTTCTCTGTTGACATTGCTCTCACAATACAATCCTCATGAACTCAACCAGTCACTATCCTAGGCTTTTGAGTTTCTGTATCTTAAGTTGTTTGTTCTCTTACCCCTGCCTGGAACCACCCCTCCCCTCGCCCCCCCCCCCCCCACTCACAATATATATTCTTTGGATCATTCCCAGTACTTGTTTCTACATTTCAACCCAGGTGTGGTCCCTTAGAGAGACTGTTCCTGAGTCTTGCAGAGCTAGGAGTCTGCAGTCCCCTGCTACATTGATTTTCTTTCCACACTTCCATTAGCTGTTTTTCCACATTTACTTGCATTATGACTAAACACATGAGAGTCTTCACAGTGCTATGGGAACTATACCTTTTTCTTCACTCTAACTGCTATAATAAAATTACAGTTTTCTAGCAAACAGTCTTGGCATCAAACAGACACTATTTAGTGGTCCTAGGCATAACCCCCCACAGTTTTGATAAATAGCCTTCATGGGTGAAGTAAACCAGGCTCTAATGACTTAAGGGCCATAACAAATAAGGGAGAAAGTCTGAAAAGTGTGGGTCCTAAGCCAGCAGGACTTGGTGCTTTTAGGTCCTTTCATTTACCTAATTTGGCTCCAATTTTTTCTCTATGAGCAAAATCTCCAAGGGGAAAGTCAAGCAGGGTGAGAGTGACTCACCCTTTGGCCCCTCATTGTGCTGCTTTCACAGGGAGGAAGCCTTGAGAGAGCACCTTTATCCTCCTAAGTAATTTCAGTGCTGTCTGGAATGGGAATAGGGTTCCTGCATTTGTACTGAGCAAGTTCCTGGCTCCTTTTTACCCTCACCACCACCTTCTGTCTGTGCCTGTGCCTTCCTGACTTTCCAGACCCTGAGTCACAGGCTGGCTCACCCATGTCATCTTCTTGAGGTTCCATTCTGTTCTGCATCTTCCCCACCCCACTCCCCCCATTGCTGACCTCCCATCCTTGCTTGACCCATTAGGACTTTTCTGGAGGCAATTACTGCCTGTCCTGTGAAAATATATAAGGTGATGTGAAAAACTCTCATATTACATTTTTCATATTTTACCAGCAGTAAATTCAGCCCTTTGTTCTGGAGTGGACTCTCAACTCTATAAATTAGGAGTCTATTTCTGAGGAGGAAGAGGAGGTTTCACAGTCCTCAAGATTCCTTATGAACTACTCATATTTCAAGTGCTACAGCATGGCTGGATTAAGAAAGTACTGGATTCCAGCAAAAAAGAAAGTTATGCTTCAGGAGCTGAGCCCACACACTCCTAGTTTCTCCCTCCCTTCCTGCCAGCTTGAGCTTTAGTTTCTCTTAGCTTTCTGCACTGCATTTTGGCTCTGGTTCTTTGGATACAAGCCACTTTTGGGTTGTGCTTTTGCTTTCTAATTGAAACACTCAGACTCTTTCCTCACAACACCTGCACAGGCAGGCAGAGGTTGATAATGTGTGGATCCCTCAGCTCACTTCACCGAGGCCAAGTCTCTGAGATAGGAGAGCCGATTTTGTATTTGCACTTCTTCCATGTGTTTCCTGTGCACACTTTGAAAGCCACTGCTCTGTGTACTAAGTTTTTGTGATCTGAAGTTCATTTCCTAAAATTTGGCCTTAAATTTATTTCAAATTCCACCTCCATAGTGACTAGTCTAGTACTGGTCTAGAAAATTTCTTTTGTGGGGCCAAGTAGTAGTGTGCCTGGTTAAGTGCACATAATACTAAGTATACAAAGATTCAAGCAAGGATCCAAGTTCAAGACCTTGGATCCCCAACTACAAAAGGGATAATTCACAAGTGGCAACGCAGGTCTTCAGGTGTTTACCTTTCTCTCTCCCTCTCTCCCTCCTCTCTCAATTTCTCTCTGTCCTATCTAATAAAATGGAAAAAAAAATGGCCACTAGGAGCAGTGGATTTGTAGTGCCAGCCCCTGAAATAACCCTGGAGGCAAAAAAGAAAAAAAAAAATAAAAGAGTCATCATCCCACCATTTCTATGCAGACCTAGTACTGTTTTTTTACCTTACAGAACACTGACACCTATGTCCTGGGAAGGACCCCTACATCCTACCAACAGCCTATTGGTAACTTGGTTTTGGTAGGATGGACATTTCTAAGACTTAAATTCATAAATGTGTGTAGCCAAAGAGACATACTTGCTTTTTGGAAGGTGATCAGTTCTATAAATAAATGGCATAGACTGTCCTAGAAAATATCTAGGGTAAGAAACCAAGACAAAACAGAGAGGCTGTCCAAGGATGGTGGCACAAAGTGGAGTGATCCAGTAGGTAAATGAGGTTCATGTGTAGGAGGTCACTGACAGAGTCTAGGCAGAGCCAGCTCTGGGCCTGGGCTTCTGTTGATGGATTTAGACCACAGCTGCTCCCTTTCACAGTTTTCTTCCTGGTATTTGGACTGTAATGAGACATTGTTTTATCTATGGGGGTAGGAGGGCTATCTACTAGATCTGAAACAAGCTGAGTGAATGTTGGCCCTCTGAATGCTTTGCGAAGCTCCATCTATGAACCCCCTCTTCACAGATGACTAGACAAAATAGCTGCCCTGCTACTTGGTGATATATACATCACTCAGTAAATACTGTGCATACTCAAGACCCTGAGTTCATTCACAGATGTCATTCCATTAAGAGAAGTCACCCATAAGTAGTGGACCATGAAAGTGAGTCAAGTTGAAATCATAACTTTTACTCATCACCCTCCTTTTGAAGCTGATGACTTACGGTCTGAGCCCTTTAAGAAACATCTATTGGTGCTGATCATCTGCATAGGTCTCTTTGTTCCTCCTGCATGTGAGATAAGGCAATAATGGAAGCAAAGCCTGTCCTTTAACAAGTACGATATGTTCACCATAATAAAGTCTTTTATATGTCTGTAGGTTAGTATTCTCAGTACATCTGGTGATTAATGGGAAAAATATGAAATTGACAATCTATCAAGTATTAATTACAGATATTATCTATAGACAGAGTTTTGCAAAAGCAAATATTGGACTGAAGTTGACCCATAACCATTTGTCAATCCCAGACCTGAAATATCCCTTATTTAGCTCTTGAAAAATGTATATGGAATTGTACCCCTCTTATCCTATAGTCTTGTCAGTGTTTCCATTTTATAAATAAAAATTATTTTTTAAAAAAGAACCAGAAATGTATATGGAATTTAAATTTGAGTCTATAAATCAAATTATATTGGAGGATACATAAACAAGTAAAAGTTGCTTCCAAGAGCAATGTACAAATGAAATTGGTTACTTGAATTGTGTGGTCTCCCCAATCAAGTTTACATATTAGAAATCTGGAGATCAAATAATATTATGTGGTGGACCCTACCCAGAACAAAGGGATTATTTTTTTCTTATATAGCAGTCATAAATCTTTAATTTATTAACTCCCCAGATGATTATAATAGGTAACCAGGATTAAAATTCTAGATCAAGATTTAAAGAGACATTTTCACAGAAGCCCACTGTTTATGTTCCTGCCTCACTTACCTTATTCTTGCTTCACAGAAAAGTATAGTTTTTCCTTTTTGGATGTTGACATATGTTTCTGAACAACATAGCAGGAGGCCAGTTGGTAGTGTACCTGGTTGAGCACACATGTTACAATGCACAAGGACCCAGGTTCGAGCCCCTGGTCACCACCAGCAGGAGGAAAGCTTTGAAAGTGGTGAAGCAGTGCTGCAGGTGTCTTTCTGTCGCTCTCTCTTAGTATTTCCCTTCCTACTCAATTTCTGGCTGTTTATATCCAATAAGTAAATAAAAATAATATAAAATTAGGGAGTCAGGCGTTAACACAGTAGGTTAACCGCACGTTAAGCGCAAGGACTGGTGTAAGGATCCCAGTTCGAGCCAGGGCTCCCCACCTGCAGGGGAGTTGCTTCACAGGAGGTGAAGCAGGTCTGTAGGTGTCTTTCTTTCCCTCTCTCTGTCTTCCCCTCCTCTTGATTTCTCTTTGTCCTATCCAACAACAATGAAATAAATAGAAATTACAATAAAACAACAAGGGCAACAAAAGGGAATAAATAAATATTTTAAAAATAATAATAATAATAAATTTAAAATATAGCATAGCAGTATCATAAAGGCCTTCTTGGAGAAGTTTTGGTTCAACCTTGGGATTTTACAAAATTCCCAAGTGATATTATTAGGCAGTGTCACTGAGACTCTAACTGAACACTCAGTCATGGTTCCATGTCCTGTTATTCTTGAAATATTAATATATATTAACATTTTTTACTTAGGAAAAGAGAGATGGCAAGAGCAGAGGCATCATAGTAGTATTCCACCATCCACAAGTCTCTCTTGCTGCTGTCCATGGTGCTCTCATATGATGCCAGGAACCAAGAACCAAGAACCAAGGTCTTATACAGGACAAAGTGTAATAACTATCAGGCGAGATATTTTGCAATCTACACATGTGGCTACATTATTTATACCTATATCTTAAAGCTATGCGAATAAACAGTTGGTAAACACAGTATACAGAGAACTGTTGTTGTCAGAAACAGTCTCAGGGCTTTGCATCTGTTATTGTGAATTTTCATTCCCAAAGGCTCAACTCTCATGGAGATCTAACAGAACAAAGGAAGCAGTACTTGCCATGTGAGGCAAACGTGCTTCATGAACACAGAGGATGAGGGTTTGGCAAGTGCAGCCTGAGCCTGCCAATTGTCTAAAGGCCCCACTGGAGCCTTATTGCTTAATGCACTCAGCTGACCTCTCTTCACTTCCCTAAAGACCACACCCTCAGCATTCTCACTGAAGTGGACTCCCTTCCTTTACTGGACTCAGATTTGAGAAGAGAAGTTCAAGGTTGGACCAGCAGCAAACAAATATCCCCTGGTTACTTAGGGTCACTCTACCCACAAGCTGGATGGTCTCTGGGCCCAATGTTCACCAAGAAGGTAGGGGGTTTCTTGGAGAAAATGCCCTACTTATACAACTTCATATTTCATATATAGGTTCCATGAGACTTTGTGGTTTTCAGAAATAGAAGGCCAGAACTTTATTGTCTCAAATAAAGAAGAGCACAACAATACATCGACATGTGCACTTGTCTAGGACTGCCCATTTTCTGAGATGTTCTTGGATTATTGAAGATGACCAGTGGTATATTTTTTGTAGTGGTAAAGAAACTCTAGGGAATACTTAAAGTATTTTAGCTTTCCACTGGTACTTCCTCTTAAATCTCTCTTTCCCAGAAGAGTGATTAGAGTTTAATAATGTCAAGGACAACCTTTTTCCCTCTATGTTTTTCTGTTTTTTTTTTATAGTCAGTTACTTAGGGTACAGAAATATACCTCTATTTCCTTTTAAAAAATATTTCATTACTGTTTAATAATTGTTCAAAAGATTATATGACTGTAGGATTCTACATCATAACCACCATCAAATGTCTGTGACCACTCACACTAGTACCACCACCACTCTCCTAAGAGAATAGCCATCATAGTTCTCACAAAGTTTTAGGGAAAATTTGGCCATTTATTTAAAAAAATATTTAGTTTAATAAAAGAGATACAGAGAGACCAGAGCACTGCCCAGCTCTGTTTTAAGGTGGTACTGGAGACTGAACCTGGGACCTCAGAGCCTCAGGCATAGAATTCTTTTTGCATAACCACTATGCTGTTTCCCCAGCACCCATTTTTTGAAAGTTCATGGGTTTTGTTTATTTGTTCATTTATTTGTTTATCTACTTATTTTACTTTATTTATTGAGGGATTAATATGGTATACAGTAAAATGATATATAGTAAAATACAATAGTTTGTACATGCATAACATTTCCCAGTGTTCCATATATCAATTCAACTTCCTCTAGATCCTCCTCTGCCTTCATGTTCCAGAACCTGAGCCCCTCCCAAAGTTTTTTACTTTGGTGTAATACTATACATATCATATTTCACGGATAAGCAAAACCATCCAATATTTTTTTTTATTTCATTCCTTACTTCACTAAGTATGCTTTAGAGGAGTATTTATCTTTAGACAACTACTGTTAGGTATTGCCAATTTCCAAAATACCAGTGGTTTCCTTCCTCTTTTTCTTCTTTCCTTCTTTCCTTCTTCTGTTCCTTCTTTTCTTCCTTCCTTCCTTCCTTCCTTTTTTCCCTCCTTACTCCCACCCCCTCCCTCCCATCCTTCCATCCTATTTTATTAAATTCTCATACCAGCACCTTGACCATGCACAAGTTAACAGCTTCTGGATACACTTCTTTCCTTTTAGTTCAGTGAGAGAATGTATTAGTACCACATCACCTGAGCTTCCCCTAGTGCTGTAACACTTCCACTTGTTATCTGGGCTCCACTGTGATCTTGCACAGAAATTCACATACTCTGCTGAGCAAGTTATCCTTTGTACCATCACAAAGGGATTTTAAACAGTCTTACAAAGGAACTATATGCCATATATATATATATATATATATATATATATATATATATATTAGTAATAATAGCTCTAAAGTTTAGAATTGGATAGATTATAAACTGTGGTGAGGCAGGTTTGGGCTCAGTCTGGAAATTTTAGTGGTTGTAGTGACTCTCAAGTAGTACATCAGCCTTGATGGGGGATTTATTAACTTTACTAATTTACTAACTTGCATATTTCAATCAGAAGCACAGTATCCTTATCACTATAGTACACAGAATGTTGAGAATATTTTTTGTTCTTGATTAAGTTCCAATAGAACCTTCTGACCTTCCACTGTGGACTCAATAGCAGGAAAATGAAGAAGAAAGTGGAAAAAGAAGAAAAGAAGTAAACATCTTCTTTGTTACAGTTTCAATGTACAGCACCCTGCGATATAACAGTGAAGAACATGGATATGCCATCCCTCTCTTATTTTTTTTAAGATTTATTTATTTATTTACTTTCCTTTTTGTTGCCCTTATTTTTATTGTTGTTGTAGTTATTATTGTTGTCATTGTTGTTAGATAGGTCAGAGAGAAATGGAGGGGGGGAGACAGAGAGGGGAAGAGAAAGAGACAGAGACACCTGCAGACCTGCTTCACCGCCTGTGAAGTGACTCCCCTGCAGGTGGAGAGCCAGGGGTTCAGAACCGGGATCCTTATGCTGGTCCTTAAACTTCACACCACATGCACTTAACCCGCTGTGCTACCACCCAACTCCACTCTCTCATCTTCTAACTCATCTTCTAGAGTGAAATGTGAGAGGAAAAGAATGTAAAATGAATCAAACAAAATAAAAAGTCAGTATAAGTTGAGTTATATATCTTACAGAAGTAAATAAGATAAAATATCAAGGGATGTATAAAAATGGCATTGGTAAGAAGGTAGAAGTAGAGCTGATAATAAATATAAACCCTGATTAAAACTTCCCAAATCAGAAACTAACCTTGAGAGTCATTGAACATAAATGTGCATGGTCACCATGCAGAGATATATGGGACAGGAGCAGAAAGGCAAGGGATGAATGACAGAGTCGTGACCTGGCCCAAGGCCTCAATACTTCCAGTGTCATCATGTTTTAATTTTTTTCCCATTGGAACTCGCCTGTGATTCCCTAACATGCATTGTATTCTAAAACATTACATCCCTTTTTAATTCCTAGGATATGTAGTATACAAAAAGAAATGAAATGTGAAGTTCATTTATAATATCTGTTCCTAGCTGTATTGTAGACTGGATTTCCTGGAATGACACATTACATTGAATATGAAATTACCTTGATGTCTTATTGCATTGACTTGTTATGAAATTAACTCATGTCCTGATTTAAAATACAAAATATCAATGAGAACCAGAGGAAGACTTACAGAAACCTGCTGAGAAGCTGCTGGTTTCTGCTCATAGTGATTTATTATTATTATTATTATTATTTATTGGTTAAAGACACCCAGAAATCTATTGGGTAGGGGAGATAGAGAGGGAGAAAGAAAGACACCTGCAGACCTGCTTCACTGCTTGTGAAACTTTCCCCCTCCAGGTGGGGACTGTGGGCTCGAACCTGGGTCCTTGAACACTGTAACATGTGCACTTAACCAAGTACACCGCCACCTGGCCCCCATAGTGAGTTTTTTTCCCCTATCTCTCTGATTATCTTCATTTCCCTCAAAGTAGCACTTTCCTGGAATTAAGCCTTAACTCTTAGTTCCCAATCTTTAGGGGTGAATACTTTCATTTAAACCAGAATTCTGGTCTTCTGGGATAAGGTGCACATGGAGGCTGAAATACTAAATTAGAAACATCTGGAAAAGGAAATTCTGCCTGAAGCAGCAGGGGTAGCCAGGACATCTACTACGCAGGACTCCTACCTGTTCACTGCTGGTGATAACTCTTACACAGAAGTGAGGATCATCCAGCCTGACAACTCTGTATATGCCTTGCAAAATCATTTGTCTGAGCTTGCCAAGGCAACTGGAACTTTTTTCACAGCTACATTGAGTGTTAATGTTGTACGTTGATAACTTTGTATGGCCCACCAATGATGTTATAAATATCTAAATGAACCTTGGCAGGAGAAAATGTTCCCCAACCCTGCACTAAGAGTGAAAGACAAGGAGTGTAGAGGCAAGGCCTGCAGCTGCCTGATCTGATTGTTTTTCTCACTTAGATACCCTAATTCTTCAATGTTAAGGTATTTTCTGGTATCTAAGTTTAGTTTGACCAGGAAGTCACATGGTAAGTTCTGGGTTATATTTGGATGTAGATTCTTCAGGCAGGGTGGCAGGAGTTTAGAAGTATGAGCAGTTGACTCATTGGGTGTATTTTACGTAAAGAGGAAATGGTTCAGAGCTGAGGAACCAACACTAGAACTGTCATAGAACATCCAAGGACCTTGATGCATATAATCTGAGCACTTCATTTTTCGAGGATCTGTACCAGCTTCCAAATATGGTTTAGCTAGAGAAGGCCCTGTTAATTGGAAGAAGTTGTAGAAGAAAATAAATGAGTAGAATACGTGGTAAAACCAGAGAGTGATACAGATGATGAAGAATATATAGTAAGGTAATGTATCAGAAAATCATGATGTGGGAGCCTGGTGGTGGCACACCTGGTTGAGTACACACACGCACAGCGTGTTAAATGCTGGTGGAACAAAGCGCAAGTACCAGTGTAAGGGTCTCGGTTGGAGCTCTCAGCTCCCCACCTACAGGGGAGTCGCTTCACAAGTAGTGAAGCTAGTCTGCAGGTGTCTATCTTCCTTTCCCCCTCTCTGTTTTCCCCTCCTCTCTCCATTTCTCTCTGTCTTATCCAACAATGACAAAAACAACAATAAAACAATGACAACAAAAAGGAATAAATAAATAAACAAATATTAAGAAAAATACTTTCAGTTAGAACTAAATGGTGTGACTTCTTTGTCATAAGGAGATACAAAGTAGAAAAAAATGAACAGGAGTGCAGGTCCCAAGGCAGAGGTTAGGTCTTGACATTTGAAGATGAAATATCACAATACACCTTGAATATAAGACATGAATATAAGGCATATAATACAAGACATTTAATACAAGACATATAAATCAAGGCATATAATACAAGTTATATAGTATAATATAATATAATACGATATGATATAATATAATATAATGTATCTCAGGATAGAGTACTACAATAACACTAAGGGATTTCAGTTTTTTAAAGATATTATTATTTGTTTATTATTGGATATAGACAGAGATAAATCTACAGGGGAGGGGGAGATAAAGAAGGAAAGAGGCAGAGAGACACCTGTATAGCTGTATCACTACTTGTGAAGCTTTTCCCTTACAGGTATGAACGAGGGGCTTGAACCCGGGTCTTTGTGTTGTAATGTGTATGCTTAACCAGAAGAACTAAACTGCCTGGCCCCTAGGGATTTCAGTTTTTCTAAGAGGGCTTAGAAATTGACTAGGAAGTATCAGTTGGGGAGCAATTGGGTTTCATGCATGTGCCTATGAGATCACTCTCAGTTCTGGTAGAGAATGACTTATTTGGAGCAAAGGAAAAAGTTAAATGTGGGAGACTAATTTTAGAACCAGATATCATTGTGTTTGTATGAACAATAGGCATTGTAGCCAAAGGAAAGAGGAGCAGGCAATGAGAATATATTTCTGCATATAGTATGTGCTAGATATATGGATTTACATATGGTGTGGATTAGTCCTCAGAAGGTAAATTGAGCAAAAATTAAAGCTTGAAAGAAAGGGTATTTCTTCCATGCCATCTTGAAGAAAAAAGAAAGATAGAAATAACTCTCTTACTCTTTCATTTGAAATCTGTATGATACAGAAGAGCTCACCTGACCCTGGAATCAACATGAATGTCTCTATGAAATGGAGAAACATATTTCCCTATAAAGTTAGTGTAAAGAATGGCCAGGTCATGTGTTGGGGGCTTACTGTCTGAGGAGCTCAAAGCTAGTTAATTCTGTTTCCCTCTTCATCATTTCCCATCAAGAATGTTCAGATTTTAATTTTCAGATAATGTCTCTTAGGGTTTTATTAGGGTTTTCTTTTGTGTTTTTAAAATCAGTTTTAAAATAAAGGTTTTGTTGCTGTTCTTTCTTTGCTTGTTTCTAAGCTAAAGTGTATTTTAGATATAGATTATTTAATTTTACCAAAATACATTGTGTTTTCTTTTGTTTGTTTTTGAAAGTCATTGTACAATAGGTCATCAAAAGAACCAGTGGCCAGGGGTTGAGTTGACCTGTATGTCATCCTAGGACGATAAAGCAAGCGTCCTCAATTTTGAGAAATGCTTGTATGAGCAAAAACAAAGTCCAATTATTTGAAGTAGTTCTCAAATTTTAAATTTACGTTAACAATAATAAAATTACAAGGGATATGTATAAATGACTGGTTAGAAACCAGACTATCAGTTAATACTTGCACCCAAATTAGTTCAAAATGGATTGAAAACTTAGATACTATTAGGCCTGAAATTAAGCAGTACATAGGTGAAAACATAGCGAAAGCACTTTAGGGCCTTAACATCAAAAAGATGTATTCAGCAGCTTAACCCATGATCTCCAGAAATTAAGAAGTAAATAAGCAGATGGAACAACATTAGACTAAAAAGACACATTGAAATGAATTTCCCTACAGATAAAAAGGCAACCAAGTAACTGGGATAAGATATTTCCACACTACATATCTGACAAGGGATTTATATCAAAAGTTTACAAAGAAAGCAAACATATCATCAACAGAACAATAACACACTGAGAAAAATGGATCAATATCTGAACAGACAATTCTCTAAATAAGACATCTAGATAGTCTACATATAGCTGCTAAAGGTTCTGTTTTTCTCTTAAACTCCTGACTGTGTGCACGTGGAAGCAAAACATGTATTTAGTGGAATTATATCTCTTTACAATAGTCTACTTCCATTTTTTATGTTTTACCTTTCAATTGAGTGGATTTCACACCTTTAGAACCCAGAATCCCTATGACAAAAAAACTCAAAAGTTTAATCTTGCTTTTTTTTTTTTAAATGTGAAATCTGGTATGTTTATCTTTTATCTAAGTCTCAGTTACTCTGCCACCCAGTTTACAGGCATTAGCACTTGCTAATGTAAATTACAGGCATTAGCACTTGCTCTTTTTTTTTTTTTAATTCTTAAGTTTGAAAGAGGCTTACAGAGTAGTAAAACAATTTGACATTCTTAAGAAAAATGTGCTCAATCACAGTGTTTCTATCCATGGAAATGAAAATTAGTCTGGTCATTTTTTTTTCTTAATTGTAGTGGACAATTGGACATTATGCTAAAATAAGGTAGTTTAATAAATAGTGCTGTTCAAGGGCAGTCTAATTGGATTTCTTCTCATATAACTTAGGGTTTGATTTTGTAGACTCACTCCCACTACATGGCTGCAATAGTTGCTGTATCCTGGTCAGGGGTCACATCAAACAACTCTCTTGTCTTTTGGATAATTGTACAAATAGTTCTTAGAAGTGCTACAACTAATTATTTGGTATACTATAGTGTGACCTCAAGGGAGTCCACACTACTCATAGTTAAGGTTTATGAAAGTCATGAGATTTGATAGGGGTATTTTTATGTCTGCTATTCATAGAAATTGGTATTCCTCTCATCTTTTGTTTTCATGATTACAGTCAAATCATACCTTTGGTAAATTTGCACACTTGGCTATCTTAGACTCTATACCTTTGAAATTTGGGAAGAAACTTGAGAAGGTGGCACAATTCCTGCAAAAGATGTGACACAAGCTCCAATTTTCTCTCTCCCCACTAGCAGCCATTTTACAAATTGAAATGGAAGCTAGAAAATAGAATGTTCACAACTCCCTCCAAGCCGCTGACTTTAAGAAGTCATGTTTTATAGTTCTAGCTTGTGACGACTGAAGATATATTTAAGGAGCTAAATAAATAGAAACATGATTCTTCTCATTCTCAAGTTTGCCTAACTCCCTTCAGGATTAATTGAAGAGCTCTATATCACATTTTATTCATAGTGATCCAATTCCAGGAACTAAAGAGTTTATGAATTAAGAAAACAAATACATGACACAAATTATTTGGGTTGCTAAATACCATGGAAGGAAGGCTATGTTCTAAATATTTATTTACAGAACTGTGGTCCTTCCACTGTAAACACTCAACAAGAAAACCACTGTGATTGACTGGAAAGATGGAATGTTTCAGAAATAAAACTGTGTGGGAGTCGGGTGGTGGCGCAGTGGGTTAAGCACACGTGGCGAAAAGCTCAGGGACCAGGGACCGGCGTAAGGATCCCGGTTCGAGCCCCCGGCTCCCCACCTGCAGGGGAGTCGCTTCACGGGTGGTGAAGCAGGTCTGCAGGTGTCTATCTTTCTCTCCCCCTCTCTGTCTTCCCCTCCTCTCTCCATTTCTCTCTGTCCTATCCAACAACAAAGCAACGTCAACAATGGCAATAATAACCGCAACGAGGCTGCAACAACTAGGGCAACAAAAAGGGGGAAAAATGGCCTCCAGGAGCGGTGGATTCATGGTGCAGGCACCGAGCTCGGCAATAACCCTGGAGGGAAAAAAAAAAAAAAAAAGAAATAAAACTGTGTGAATTAGAATCTTCTTTGTTTTCTCTCTTTGGAAGCTATTGTTCCCCTCCCACCTTCCATCTCCCATTTTCTTTTTCTTTTTATTATGTATTTATTATGGGATAAACACAGAGAGAAATTTAGAGGGGATGGGGAGATAAAAAAAAGGAAAGAGAAACACTTGCAACCCTGCTTCACCACTCAAAGTTTTCTCCCTGCAGGTCGGGATCTGGAGCTTGAATCTAGTTCCGTAGGCACTGTGATGTGTGTGCTTAACCAGGTGCACCACTGCCTGGCCCCCCATCTCCCATTTTCCATCACCATTTCTTTGTCCTTTGCCACTCAGTGAACAACAACAATATATTGACTTGATTAGATGTGGGGTCTCTTGGATTAAATAACTTTCTCAGGAGAACCACTCCTTATGACACTCTCTAAAGCGTATAAGGATAATTCCTCCTAGACTATTACACAGATACAGTGAGTTGCTTCTGATTTTTGAAATATTCTTCATTTCAGACCTGGGGCTATGTGGCACAGAGACACACAAATAAATTTTATATACTTTCATTGGACTAAATTGAACATGAAAAACAATTAGAAGTTTTTTGTTTTTTTTTTACATCCTATTGTTCAATTTTGCTTTATTTTATTTTTTGGATGTATTTCTCTACAGGTTTCTTATAATATCATCTATTGTTCCAGGCTAGAATAGGCATAGAGAGACCAAAATGTAAGTATGGGTCCAAGGGTACTAGCTTGTCACAGCCCAGGCTTGGCTCAGCTGCCAGATTTCCTGCCTCGCAGACTGACTGGTGTTCCAACCGGGAATAGTTGCCAAGGTGGTTGAAGCTGCTGATTACAAAGTCACAGCTCATAGGTTTGTAATTTGGTCTGGATTTCTATCAAGGACAGGAATACTAGTCAGCAGCAAGTGCAGGAAAATTTTAAGACATCAAGAGCAATTGACAAAATAAATCCATTTGGGGATGTTTTTAGCCCAACAATTGAGGATTCAGGACTTCCTGGGGGGTGAGGACCAAATTGGAACACAACCAGCAGCCAATATCACCACTCTGATCTTGCACGTCTGTTTCGAACTGTAAGGAACTGTCTAAAAATAATGACTGGCCCTCATAATATTGGTGCTTTTGTTACTTATCTTTTTATGTTTTGGCCTTCTGAACAACTTATTTATAAGGGCCAAGAGATTCCTATCATTTGTTTTTATATAGTCCTTTATGTTGAAGATGCCAAAGTATCTACTCAGGTTTCTGAGAACTGATTGGCAGTTCTTCCCTGGAGAAAACTTAATTTAAGCTAGATTGAGGACTTGGAGAGATAGCATACTGATTATGCAAAAAGGCTTTCATGCCTGGGGCATGTATCATGTTCAATTCCTAGCATGTTCAATTCCTAGCACCACTATAAATCAGAATCTATCAGTTCTCTCGTAAAAAAAAAATAAGAGAGAGAGAGAGAGAATGCAAGGGGGCCAAGAAAATAAGTCCTGGATTTAATGCTGGCCCTGATGACATGAAGAGAGCTTTGATGCTGTGATCTATGATCTTTTTCACAGTCTGTCTCACTGTCTTTTTTGTCTCTATATTAAATGAATAAATAAATACATATGTACATAAATAAATAAGATAGGCTTAAAAAAGTGTTGCTATACCCTATGATCTTATAATTCCTCTCTTAGGGATATATCCTAAGGAAGCTAACACAGCCATCCAAAAAAGATCTGTGTACACATATGCTCTTAGCAGAACAATTTGTAATTACCAAAACCTGGAAACAACCCAGGTGTCCAACAACAGATGAGTGACTGAGCAAGTTGTGGTATATATACACAATGGAATACTACTCAGCTATTAAAAATGGTGACTTCACTGTTTTCAACTGATCTTGGATGGACCTTGAGAAAATCATGTTAGGTGAAATAAGTCAGAAACAGAAGGATGAATATGGGATGATCTCACTCTCAGGCAGAAGTTGAAAAACAAGATGAGAAGAGAAAACAAAAGTAGAACCTGAACTGGAAATGGAGTATTGCACCAAAGTAAAAGATTCTGGGGTGGGTGTGGGGGAGAATACAGGTCCAAAAAGGATGACAGAGGACCTCATGGGGGTTGTATTGTTATATGGAAAACTGGGAAACATTATGCATGTACAAACTATTGTATTTACTGTCAAATGTAAAACATTAATTCCCCAATAAAGAAATTAAAAAAATTAAAGTGCTTCTAGAATGATTAGATGAATATATATACATATATATAGTTTCATTGCTTTGGGTTAACTATTTTAGATAGGAAGGAACAGACATAAAGACAGCAGGGAAGACAACAACACAATACTGACAATTCCTTCTATATGGTAAGGCTTACTCATAATTGGGTGCTTTTATGACAAAACAATATTAAGGCACCTAAGAAAATCTATCTTTTGTCAAAGAAGTGTGGCTGGCTCAGTCACTCTGATCATTCCTAAGAAAGGAGAGTAGAGGACAGGAGAGATAGCATTATGGTTGTATAAACAGACTCTTTTTTTTAATATCATCTTTATTTATTGGATAGAGACAGAAATTGAGAGGGTAGGGGAGATAGAGAGGGAGACAGAGAGAGAGACAGAGAGACAGAGAGAGACACACAGAGAGAGACCTGCAACCCTGCAAAGCCAATTGCAAAGCTTTCCTTCTGCAGGTGGGGACTGGGGGCTCGAACCCAGGTCCTTGTGCACTGTAACATGTGCACTCAACCAGGTGCGCCACCACCCTGTCCCACAAACAGACTGTTAATGCTTGAGGCTCCAAGGTCCTGTTTTCAATCCAACCAAATCACCAAAAACCAGAGCTGAGCCTTGCTCTGGAAGAAAGGAGAGAGAGGGAGAGGGAGAGGGAGAGGGAGAGGGAGAGGGAGAGGGAGAGGGAGAGGGAGAGGGAGAGGGAGAGGGAGAGGGAGAGGGAGAGGGAGAGGGAGAGGGAGAGGGAGAGGGAGAGGGAGAGGGAGAGGGAGAGGGAGAGGGAGAAAGAATGAAAATGGAGTCAGGTGGTAGCACAGCACAAGGTGGCGCAAAGCACAAGGATAAGAGTTAGGATCCCTGTTCGAACCCCCACCTGCAGGGGAGTTGCTTCACAAATGCTGGTCTGCAGGTCTATCTTTCTCTCCTTCTCTGTCTTCCCCTCCTCTCTCCATTTTTCTCTGTCTTTAAGTCATACTTGAAATGCATCTGTCTTGCCAACGTGGTTTTCGCCTTTGAGTTCAGGAAACAAGTCAGCATACTTTTTCTTTTTTTCTACTTCCTGGATTATCTTTCAGACTCAGTGCCTGCACTATGAATCCACTGCTCCTGGAGGCCGTTTTAATCCATTTCAGTGGCTTTGTTATTGTTGTTGTTGTCATCACTGTTGTTGTTGGATAGCACAGCTAGAAATCGAAAGAGGAGAGGAAGACAGAGATGGGGAGAGAAAGATAGACACTTACAGACCTACTTCACTGTTTGTGAAGCGACCCCTCTTGCACGTGGGGTGCTGGAGGCTGAAACTGAGATCCTTGTGCCAGTCCTTACACTTTGTGCCAGTCCTTACACTTTGTGCTGTTAGCGAGCATAAATCAAACCACCATCCACTGTAAGGAAGCAAAGATGTTTATTGACGAATTGCAATCTGGGCCGAGATGGTGACTGGTGTTAGTCTACCAAGCTCGGCCCCGAACAGGGCTCAAACCATACAATTTATAGGAATTCAGACTACACTCAGGGAGGGGGAGCACATCACCTTATCAACCTATATCTAATAACAGGCTATAGCAAACACAAGATCTAATCATTTCAAACTTAGCAAAAGCATGATCTATTCAAAGCAAAGCGCGGGCTAGTTTCAAATATAGTAAGATCACACAACCAATAGAATTCAACCAGGCACATCCTCTTGCCATCGGCTATGACCACCCATCCGGTAGACAGCACACCACAAAGTCTGTTCAAAGGTCCTGATAAGGCTTGTCCTCAGGCAGGGTCCTTTGAACAATGGGTGGCCTTAACTGATTAGGTCCTGCTTATTCAAGGGGGAAGGGGCAAGGAATTTTACACCTCATACTACAAGCAACTCATACTAAAAGCACTTAACAAACAACTGCATAAAAAGGGAATTTCAATGCTACTGCCTTTTACATTCCCCACTTGTCTTAGCCGAGAATCAAATCTTTGATTCATCTTCATCTTTTTTTCTTTTGGGTCAGTGGGATCAGCAACTGTCCTCTTCAAAGGAATGTGATGAATCTAGTGCCACTTTCCGGCAACCTTTGCAGCAGTTGGTGTACTCAGGATCACAATATAAGGTCTTTTTCACTGGGTGTGCCTTGTGGAGCAGGCAGCAGGTGACAGGGTCCTTCTCAAAGGCTTGTAGCACAGCATTTTAATTGTCCTGCAATATAGGCTGGATATCTGTAAGAACTTGGTAACAGTTGTGGGATAGATCAGAGACAAGAGCATCACAGATCATGACAGCAGCAGTCTGCCAAAAACCATTTCAAAGGGAGACAGTTTGTTTACAATGGGAAACAGTGTACTCTCAGAAGGGCCTGAGCCAGGAGCGATACCCATCCCCTGCCAGTTTCAAGGGTTAATTTAGTTAAAGTCTCTTTTAAGGTCTAATTTATCTCTCTACTTGCCCAGGGATATGGGACTCGTTAGCATAATGAAATTTCCAATTTGTTCCCATTTCTCGGGTCACTAACTGAGACACAAAAACAGTGAATGTCTGCTTACCAGAACCAATGGTGAGAGGGAACTCTCCACCTGGGCACTGTTTTATCTAAAATTTTTTTGCTCACCATCTATGTCCCCTCAGACTTTATTGGTTAAACCTCTACCCAACTTGAAAATGTGTCTATAAATATCAGCAAGTACTTATACCCAAAAGTCTCTGATTTTACTTCTGTAAAATCTATTTAGTCTCTAGTCTTAATCTCTTGTCCATCTTATTTTTCTTTACTGTATCTAGGGTCCTTTGGAAGCAGGGAGCCTAGTAGAATCAATGTCAAGGCTGGCTCTGCTTGTTGTGTAGCTGCACAAGTGGTTTCATCTGCCCTCTAGTTTCTTTTCTGATGTCCGGAACAATGGGTCACGGCTGCTTCTTGCAGGGTCCATGCGGCCTCCAGTAGGTTCTTTGTGCTGGATCATCTTCCCGGTGGGGGTAAGGAATCTTCTCTCCCCACATGCTCCATGCACACGCCATGTAGCAAAGGCATACCTCTTGGCAGTCATGCATTTGTAGGGAGCCTCAGGATCCGTCTCCAACATCAGGGTGGCAGGGTTCAGGCCAGTGGCAGCACTGAATTTCACTCATGGCTGGTCTAGGAACAGAACTTGGTAGCAGGTTAGGTGGGCATTGGACTTGCCCCAGTGATGGCTTGTCTGCTTTCTTTACCAGCTGTGCCACAGGTGCTACTGTCTTCAGGCATTTTGTCCATCTAGCAGCTACAGGGTCCAATATTTGACAAATAGGCAACGGGTCTGTGCCATGGCCCAAGGTTTTGGGTCAGCACTTCCCGGCTTATGTCTTTAAGTTCATCCACCAGCAGTCTAAATGGCTTGTTGATAAAACAGCCTTTTTTCCAGTGTCCTTTTTCTTTGCAGCAACATCACTGATCTTTTTTTTCTCTTAGCCTCAATTTTCTGACTTTTTTTTTTTCTCTGGGCACTGCCCCAACTTTTTCTTTTTTTTTTTTTTCTTTCATTTTTTTCTTTTTTTTTTTTTTCTAAAGTCTAATGTCAAAACATTTACCAACTTTTTAAAAACCCTCTGAGCAATCTCTCAGCTTTTCTTTAAAATCTTTCTGTCTTCTGTAACTTTTTTCTAACACCTGGGGCAGATTTGAGCAACAAAACGCCAAATTTAGTGTCATTTTATTTACCTTAGAGAAATTTGTGGGCCATTTTACTGCCTCTTGGAGACCCCCTAAGAGAACCTGGCAGTATGATTGAAGGGGTATCACTGCTGTACTTGTACATTTGTAACCAGTAAGACATACACAAAAACAGATTAAGAGCTTACCAAAACTGACAATCTAATGACCAGAATTTGTCTATACATCTCTATGTAATTTTAGAAGGTCTTTTTAACAAACAGATATACCAGTATAGTATATAAAGTCAATATCTAATGTGTTGACATAATAAAATGATCACCATTTTTTAGCATTATTTTAAACTGCTTGGGCAATTTAAGCACAATATCAAAACAGTTTTTGTTAAGATCTTTACTCATCACAAAGCTATCATGAATAAGTGTAGATATAAAACTCTTAATAGATTTTACCCCTTAGAACTCTAATATGGCAACTTAAAAGGCTAAAATAAACCTCATAACTTAAATATTCAAAATAATAATTTTGTTAAACCAGGATTTGTCAAAACAAATCTTCTATCAGACCAAAAATACCATTTGTCAAGAATAAATCTCTGACAGTGTCTTAAAACAAACCAGATAATTTTTAAAAGCAGAAAGATATAAAGAGGAAAACCAGAGCAAAAGCCTTAGGCTAGAAAATCATTAATATAACCACTGCGTTATTTTTCACTCACCTAAGCCAGTTCTACTTCTTTAGTTGAGAAGGTATTTTAAAACATTTATATGTCAATAACCTTCCTGCCATTTTTCACACAAGAGATAGAGACACATCTTCAGCGTGTGATACCTAACTTGAGAGACTCTGTTTGAATTTTAAAGAGCATACATTTAAAAGTTATTTTTTTAACCTCCTGTAGCAATTTCTATAACCAGGATCTCTAAACCAAATTCAGTTTAACTAAATTTTTTTTTAAACTTTAAACAAACTATAATTATTTAGAGAGTTAACACATACTAGTGACTTCTCAAAGCATTTTCAATGTCAGACAAATGCCAAATTTGTTGTGGACCAATATCTATAAAATAGATCATTTGCATATCAATTTGGAGAAGATGAATTGTCACATTAAATACTTAAGACTTTAAATCTTTAGCTGTCTTAGCAAATGAATTTTTACCCTTATATTACCACATAAGAACTGTATTGAGAACTCTTTTTTTAAAGAACTTTGATAAGAATGCAGCTTTAAAGTTACTTACACTTTTAACCTTAAGATTAACATTTTTAGGCCACTAAAACAAACCTAAAACACACATATAAACATGTAAGACATCTCATAGCCACCTTTTTATCATTTATATATCTGGGCTGATTGCTTAGGGGAAAAGAGCAGCTTTTAACCAGTACAGACACATCTTAGCAACATACCTGGTCAAACACAAATTTAGATCTGCACTCACACAATTTTTCAAGATGAAACATCTCACATTTATATACTAAGAATTTTTTTTTATCTAATAGCTCCTAGGACAACCTTAACTAGTCCTAAAAAAAACAAGGAGGAAGAAACAAATTCTTTCAGCTTCTCTCCACGAGGAGCCCAAGAGGACCAAGGGCAGTTTTTAGACAGTTCCAGTCAGCTCCGGGGGCATGGGTAAAGCCACACACATGCTAGCACTATCACCCATCTGCACCCATGGGCATGTCCCAGGTCACAGCCACACCAAGGCAGGGCGGGGTGTCGCCCCTGCACTAGAGCTGCTGCCTGGCCCGGCTCCAGGCCCCTGCTGTGACCAGCCAGCCTGACTCCTGTGAGGGCGGGGTGGCACCCTCAGGGTCCTGCCTGGACTAGCCTGAGGACATGATTCTGCTACTCAGGCTTAAAAGAGAGACAAAGACAAGGCAAAATTCAGCTGGCAACTTCAGGCCGGAACCAAATCTGGTCCCGTCGCTCTGAGATGATTTCTTAATGTTGACCAAAAAGACACAGGGACACAAAATAGCACAGAAACACATCTTACATCGAAGGTGAGCCTCTCTGAGGAACAAAAAGTCGTGAGTTTATATTTATGCACTCCTACCCCCAAACTATGAGTAACCAGGTCCAGTGGGGTAGATGCCACCTGGCCCATTCCTGCAAAGTGAAAGTAAGTGAACACGAAACACAGACTGACAAACAGACAAGACACACACAGACAGACAAGTGCGCTTAACAAATGTCCAGACAATACCTAACACCCCAGATTTCACGGGTTCTTTTTATACTTTTCTTACAGCCAGCTGGCACACTGTTTTCTCATTCTCACACAGTTTTTCCCTATCAACCCAAAGGGTGTCCACTTGGGACCTTCTTCCCTTTTTAGGTTGCAAGAAGTTTTTATTAATGGAGACTCCAGTTTTTCTAAATTTTTAACCTTTAACCTCCTGTGGTACCATAACACAAAATAAGGGAAGGAGACAAACGAAGAGACAACCAGCTAAGACTACAAGGCCGACAAGACTGATAGTGGGGAAAATGGAACTGACATCCGAAGGACATCAGACACTCAACTGTGCCCGCCTGGCCGGGCCCCTCGCGGGACCTTAAGGAGTCTTAGCTTTAAGGGTAGCCGTATAATCCCCGGCCCTGGTCTCAACTAAGTTGAGAATCCCCGTTTAGCTGAAACGACTCCACGGACACGCAGGTTAGGGCCCACTCAAGCCCCGTAGCTTTTCAGGCCGTGAGGCACATAACATTCACACACACGCAGCAGACCATGCATTCAGTCAAGATTGGGCAATTACCATTCCGGCCGCTGCTACTAAGGAATGTTGCCAGTTAGGCCTTCAGGAGTCACCGGAGAGTAGCTCCGGCCAGACCCCCTCAATTGCACTAATAGGCTCAGCCTTTTCGCGAATTGCCAAAGTGAGGAGAGTAAAGGAGACAAACACAGAGTGGCCACGAGAGACAGTTCGGAAGTGGACCCTTTTCCAGATCCTTAGGGGACCCTGTTTCAGGTCCCGGGTGGACCCTGTCTCAGGTCCCGGGTGGACCCTGTCTCAGGTCCTGGGGCGAACCCTGTTCCAGATCCTTACCCCAGCAGCCTGGGAGTCGTCACTCCCCAGCGCTGCGGTCTGGGATTTTTAACGCGGCGTCCCGCAATCCACAGACCCCCAGGCCCCGCGGGGACTTACACAAAAATCAAGCTTGACTCACTGGTCCTCCGGAGGCACAGAGCTAGAAAAGAAATGGTACCATACAAAATTCAGGCCTGACTTACCGGCGCCGGGCAGGACTTCCAAGGCCTCCGAGGGTCCGGACCCAGGATGGGGTGTCCTCAGGAATACCCGTCTGAGGGATCTCGCTGGGGCCTCCAAATGTTAGCGAGCATAAATCAAACCACCATCCACTGTAAGGAAGCAAAGATGTTTATTGACGAATTGCAATCCGGGCCGAGATGGTGACTGGTGTTAGTCTACCAAGCTCGGCCCCGAACAGGGCTCAAACCATACAATTTATAGGAATTCAGACTACACTCAGGGAGGGGGAGCACATCACCTTATCAACCTACATCCAATAACAGGCTATAGCAAACACAAGATCCAATCATTTCAAACTTAGCAAAAGCATGATCTATTCAAAGCAAAGCGCGGGCTAGTTTCAAATATAGTAAGATCACACAACCAATAGAATTCAACCAGGCACATCCTCCTGCCATCGGCTATGACCACCCATCCGGTAGACAGCACACCACAAAGTCTGTTCAAAGGTCCTGATAAGGCTTGTCCTCAGGCAGGGTCCTTTGAACAATGGGTGGCCTTAACTGATTAGGTCCTGCTTATTCAAGGGGGAAGGGGCAAGGAATTTTACACCTCATACTACAAGCAACTCATACTAAAAGCACTTAACAAACAACTGCATAAAAAGGGAATTTCAATGCTACTGCCTTTTACATGTGCCATGTGTGCTTAACCCGCTGTACTACCACTGGGCCCCAAGCAGCACACTTTTTCACTTACAGTCTCTATAGTTATAGTAGAAACCATCCTAGGATAGTTAATCTGTACTTCTGACAGACTAAAGATTGTAACATCAAGATCCATCTTCCTGAACAACTCTGTGACTTGACATTTTGCCATACTTGAGTGAATTCATTTGAATTGTAGTAAGCTATTGCAGATAATTATGAATAATGACAAAATAAACCATCTTCCCACATGGAAACGTAGGAAAAGCATGTAATAATTATGATGTGCTAATTTTTCTCTGAGAAGCAACTGAGAGAAAAGTTGTTTCTGGATAGGGTCAGTGGTTGGACTTTGTTTCAAGAATTCCTATCACAATGTGAGCCATGACACTGAAGAAAATGTTGCTCTCCTTGGGGACACTTTACATTTCTCTTCACACACTACAGATTTTTCTTTATGAAATGCCCATGACCTGGTAGATATAAAGTGAGGTGTGAGCTGGATGGATCACCTGAAGGGAAGGCTTCAATTCCTGTCCCGCTAGTTCAGTCAGCCTCAAATATCAACTCCTTGATGCCTTGGCACCTCTAGAGTCCTGACTGGCTCTCAGCAGATGGTAGATGCATCAGCTCAGAAACTGTGTTCTGTGGTCTGACCTTGCTCTCTGTATTGTTTTTTGACATGCCCAATGACTGAATCACAAGCATAGTTTCTGGCATAGTCACAAGGAAAATAGGAATGCAGTTTTCCTATGGAGAAAGGAGCTAGCTAACTTACTCTGAAAAGAAGATATTCTGGAAAGGGGTAGTGATGGAAGGGTGTTCAAAAGGAAATATAGAACTAGTGTGTATAAAGCTACTAGGACTAGAGGTTTCCTGTGTGATCCTGTGTGGAGGCCAGACGGACTGAGGGACCAATTCCCAGGTTCCCAATATCTATATCCCTTGGAGTAACCACTGTTAATAGCCAGAAAAACATGACAGAATAATAAATAGATACAGCTTGTTTGGAAGTCAGAGGCTGTTCTCACCTGTTTATATTCTCACTCTCCTAGCTGATCAATTAATAGATGTTGAACAATTTATTAACATACCATTGGCCTCCTTGTATCCTACATAACATGATGGTTTAGGAAAAAAAAAAAAAAACTTATCCCAAATTGTTGAATCCTTGAAACAGAAAAAAATAGCAATGTTTACAAAATTGTACGTATTTCTTTTTGTACTAGTCATTGCTTCCTACTCAGATAGACTAAATTCATGATGCTCTTTTTATTTGATAAGCACCTAATTTACTAATGCTTATATCACTCAATAAATGTGCTGAATACATTGGTTTAAAAAAATACACCTCTTCAACAATAAGCATGTTTAATTTGAGAAATATATAAAGAATAACAAAAAAAAAAAAAAGTCCCAAAACACCTAGGAATCGGAGGGTAAATAGCATAATGGTTATGCAAACAGACTGTCATGCCTGAGGCTCCAAAGTCCCAGGTTCAATCCCCACACCACCATAAGCCAGAGCTGAACAGTGCCCTGGTAAAAAAAAAAAAAAAAAAAAAAAAAAAAAAACACCTAGGAGTATTTTTTAAAACAAAATTGATATCTTCAAACTGGAGAAAATTCTAAATCCTTATTAACATATATAATACACATGAGGTGGACAGTGGTGTGCCCAGTTGAACACATGCTATTAAGACCCTTGTCTTCTCCTTCAGGGATCAAGCCTTAGGAGCCCTGAAATAGGGTTGCAGGTGTCTCTTTGTCTTTCCTTAACTGCCTCTCCCCAATCAGTTTCTCTCTGTGCTTCCAAACATAAGAGAAAATAATACTAAAAAAATTAAAGGAAACAGTGTTGAAAAAATATACATAAAAATGTGTATTTAAAAATATTTATTTATATATTTATTATTGGATAGAGACAGAGAGAAATTGAGACAGGAGGGGGAAGAGGGAGAGAGATAGAGAGACATCTAAAGCCCTGATTCACCACTCTTGGAGCTTCCCCTTGCAGGTGGGGACCAAGAGCTTGAACCCGGGTCCTTGTACAGTGTATTATGTACCCTTAACCAGGTGTGCCACAGATTGGCCCCCAATAATGTGTAATTTTAAGACATATGTTCTTCAATAAGAAAGTGACTATTGTGAAAACATTAAGTTTCCCCAGGAAAACATTTAAAAGAAATGTAATCTGCTTAAATATCTTTGCAACTATTATAGAAACATAACACATCTTGTTCTCAAATAGTTTAATTATTTGATTAAAATTATTAAACTTATAATTATTTAACTATATTTAAAGATATAATGTTTAACAAGCTATTATAAAATAAATTAATGTAGCAACAAATAATCTGAATATATTATAAGAAAACATACCAGAAATGGCAGAGAAAGAATAATTCAGACTTAGAGAAAACAAACATAAAAGTAAAACACAGAATAATCAGAGACAAGAGGAAACAAGAAAATACTAGAATGATGGAAAATTTATCATGTACTTTTTTTTTCAAAGATGCATTATGACATTTCAGAAAGTCTAATATTTGGAAGAAAGTCTGTTTTAATCTTGTGAGCTCAGAAATGGAACATTTATATACATTCAAGTTTAATCAGGTCCTAGACTGCAGATTTAAATTGCCCAAATCAGGGATGGGGAGACAGCATAATGGTTATACAAATGATCTTAATGCCTGAGGCTCTGAAGTCACTGGTTCAATCCACTATACCAGCCACCACCATAATGGAGCTGATCAGTGCTCTAGTCTCTCTCAATCCCTCTCTCTCTCTCTCTCTCTCCTCTCTCTCTTCTTTCTCTCATTAAAATAAACAAAATATTTAATAAAATCATAAAATGTTCAAATTCGTAAATGCAGTGTGCAAGATCTAATGAACATTCATTCATTTGTAGAAAGACATGTATAAGCCAAAGCTTATCCCACAGAATACTAGATAATGAATGCGAATTCAGATCAAAAAGAAACCAAATCTTGTTTCAGTATTGAGTATGCAGCCCTTGCTGGGGAAATAGCATAATGGCTATGCAAAATGACTTCATTGCCCCAGGCTCTGACATCTTAAATTCAGTCCCCAGTATCACCATAAACCAGAGCTGTGTAGTGCTCTGGTGAAAGAAAACAACAGTATAGAGTCCTCAGGCCACTGGAAAATTAAGAATATGCTACGTATGCTCAGATGGCCTGGCATTCTTTCGGTTTCCCATATGTCACTAACCATACTGGAATATTTTTTCTTAGTGTTGATAGGAAGGCCATGATGGCATTGCAATGTTGATTTGTTTTGACTATTTGGATCATGTAAGAATCCCAGGAAATGATGTGTGTGTGGGGGGGTGGGACTATGGTAACTGGGTGAAATAATCAAAAACCAATCTCAAGACCAGACAAGTTGCTTTATTTTCTCTAAAATCACTGTAATTTTAGAATCCATCCCTTCTAACTGTTTTGGCAAGGTTCCTGAGTGGCTCATTTACTAGACGTGTTTTCTGAAGTCCCTGCTCCTTAGGACGCACTTACACTGAATGAGTCTGTAACCATTATTTTTATCCGGTCTCCTTCATTACAACTCTCCAAACTTTGAAAAAAGGGCTTTTCGACTTACTGAGGTGCACTTTAGGACTCATCCCTACCGCTCCACCAGAAGACTATCTAGTCAACAATTCCAATTCTCTCACTTGTCTGATGACTTTTTTCCGAGCTTCTCCGGAGACTCACCCATACTTCATATTACCATTACTTTAGTCACATTTATACCTTTCATAAAGTTGTATTCTTGGGGGCTGGTCAGTGACACACCTGATTAAGTGCACATAGTATTAAAACAGGGACCCAATTAAAGATCCAAATGCGAGTCCCTGGCTCCCCACCTGCAGAGGGGATGCTTCACAAGTGGTGAAGCAGGTCTACAAGTGTCTATCTTTCCCTTTCACTATCCCCTCTCTCATCTCAATTTATTTCTGTTCTGTCAAACAAAAATAGAAGAAGAGAAAAAAAAGAAAAGGAAAAAAAATGACCTCCTGGAGAGGTAGATCATAATGCTGGCATCAAGCTCCAGCAATAACCATGGAGGGTTAAAAAAAATTCATTATTTCATCCTTCCCTACCTTTATCCCTTCAGGGTAACTTCTCATGTTCCTTTATTTACTGGTTATGAGTTTATCAGAGTTACACTCTTTTTTTTTCTTCTTTTTCTGCCTGCAGGTTTATTGCTGGGGCTCGGTGCCTTCACCACAAATCCACTGATCCTAGAGGCTGTTTTTTTCCCTTTTTGTTGCCCTTGTTGTTTTATCGTTGTTGTGGTTCTTATTATTGTTTCTATTGCTGTTGTTAGGAAGAGATAAATGGAGAGAGGATACAAAGACAGAGAGGGGAATAGAAAGATACCTGAAAACCTGCTTAACCACTCATGAAGCGACTCTCCTGCAGGGGGCGAGCCAGGAGCGCCAACAGGATTCTTACACCAGGGGCTGGAACCTGCATCCTTACGCCTGTCCTTCCACATATTTCCTGTTCAGTTCACTTCCCTCTCCCATGACAAATGAGGGCTATTTATATTTATTAGAAGTACTTAACATTGTAATATTATTTAAAGGAATGCAGAAATAAAACATCAAGAGCAATGCAGACATTTCATTAGACCTGAATCCCAAACTATAGCTGATAGTATGAAGTAGATTGGCTAATGTTCAGGAAGGTGATGAATTTAAATAATTTGATGACATGGAAAATGGGTAGTTGGAGAATTTAGAAGGAAGCATACAGTTGTACCACTTTAATTATAATTATATGAAAATAACAACACATGTTGAAATGTCAGAATGCAGAACAAAAAGCCAGAATGGTAACAATAGCTTGTGGTGATATTTTTTCACTCTCTTTAATTATTCTCTAGCTTTTCTGGAATGAGGTTAACATAATAGAAACAATGCTTTATTCCACTTCTTCTAAATGAATTAAACGAGGCAATGATTATGAAGTGCCTTTCCTTTGTTTCTTCCATCTCTGCAACTCCATTGTATCCTTATAACCTTGTCCTGAAAGAGAAAAAAAAGAATCTGGGAGATTATCTTATTCTTAGGGGCTGCCCCATGGAAAAGTTTTCTCTCTTCCCCTTCAATCATGTCAACTAGAGTTACAAACGGAAAGCTCAAGGCAACCTATTAAATTTATCACGGGGAGTTCTTACACCTGCAAAACAAAAGCTTCCACATCACTTCCATAGAAATTTCAACCCTGCCAAAAACAGTTTTTTATATGAATTTTTATTGGGAAGGGAAATGTCCAGAGAATTTTCTACAGTTCATTGTGCTAGAAAAGTGCACTCCTCTCCTCTCTGACACTCACTTGTATTTCTAGCTTATTTGGTGGTCCAGTTCTCAGCACACTGAACTGTGATTCCCTGTTTAGGTTCCTGAAATTATTCAAAATTTAGCTTTGCTTAGATGTATGCTTTCAAATCTTCCCATTCCATCCCATCCCATCCCATCCCATCCCATCCCATCCCATCCCATCCCATCCCATCCCATCCCATCCCATCCCATCCCATCCCATCCCATTCCACTCCATTCCATTTCCACTCTATTTCAATTTGATTTAATTTCACTCATTTTCTTAAACCATTTTCAGAAAAAGAAAGGGATTAATTTTAATGACAAGCATCTTTATTTTATTAACAAATGAGAAGGCATCCTCATGTAAGACCCCCTTCTAAGATTCTTTGCAAGATGAATGAATTAATATATTCTGACAGCTCAGAAAAAAATTTATGAACCCAAGAGAGACTAAAACTTTTTCTGTCAGGACTTACAATTCTTCCTTTCTCTCTTTATTTCTTTCTTTCTTTCATATTTTTCCATGAGCTAAACCCAGAAAACTGCCCCTTAAATAAATGTTCTATGGCTTAGATTCTGACATTATTAATGTAGAAGTCTTTGAAATACATCATCACCAATATTTATTTCAGTATCACTTATTATATCAGACTGTTTCTTATTTTCTTGTTACATTAGTCTCATCACTATCAATATGGGCTTGGGTCACTAAATTGTGCTTCTTCCTAACAGCAAAATTTCAAACAGAAAGATGAGTATAGTGAAGTGACATTATATGTGTGTGTGTGTATATATATATATATATATATATATATATGTGTGTGTGTGTGTGTGTGTGTGTGTGTGAGAGAGAGAGAGAGAGAGAGAGTATGTGTGTATTAATTGTTTATGTTAAGAGAGATATAACCAGTAATGTATATATAACCCTGAGAAGAACAGAAAATATTAGCTTTGTAATGTGCCCTTTCTTTCTTTCTTTCTTTCTTTCTTTCTTTCTTTCTTTCTTTCTTTCTTTCATCTTTCTTTCTTACATTTGGTGCCTTAGGAATAGCAATATTTTGCAAAACCACTATGCTATCTCTCTGCTTGTGTTTTCTGTGTCCCTATTCTCTCCATTGGAAACTGCTGTAGTTCTCCAAAGTTCTACAGATATGGGTTTACTATTACAAATATATCCATTTTTCTGTATTCTGCCTTCTCTTCTTTTCTAAGTTTTTCTCTTCTTTTCTACACCTATTGCTATTTCTGAATGTGCTTCCTTTTTTACACTTCTCTCTGGGTCCTGATGGAATTGGAGTTCAGAATGCTCTTGTTATCTTCCCCTAAAACGTCTTCCCCTCTGGAGGTATGGATCAAAATTCTTTATGTGGTCCAGCTTGCTTTTTTGTATCTCTTAAGTCTTTTTAAAAAATCTTGTACCAGTTGATACATTATTTATATCATGTATTGTTTCTAATATATAATATATGTACACCTATCATACATCTTATTTTTTCTTTAATGCATATAAAATATACATATATATATGCATATATATATGTAACTATATAACTGGTGAAAGTGTTAAGGGACTTTCTATTTGTGAGAATTACTTCTTAGCATTATCATTTTCTTATTTTCATTTACCTGAATAAAAGGTAAATAATTCTCAGGTCTACATCTTTGACAAGCCCTCCAACCCTATAATACTAAATTGCTTCAGGCTGCTGCAAACACATCCAGAGCTCACTTTCTTTACTTTTCAGCTCCTAATTCTCTTGGGAAGTACTTTTAAGAATTTCTGGCTAAGAACTACCTACCATTCACTGCTCTGCCCTCAAATGGTGGCAAGGAATCTAAAATATAAATACTGGGAAATTGATTCTTGATAAGAACTTAAGACATAATATTTACATAAACTTTACCTCTTGCAAAAAACCGACTCACATATGTTGGATGTTGAATGATAAGGAGAAGCCACTTTCCAGCAGCAGGGCCTAGGTGATCTCAATCATTTAAATGTGGACAGAGAGAGATGAATAAGTATATGGTGTAAATTGTGAATTCTTCCTCTATACAGGTGCTAGAAGCATCACATTTCTTTATTTTTCCAAATTAAATTACACCCGGCTCCCAGCATCTACTCCCCTTGCTAGTAGGACTATCAAGAAACACAACACTGGCCTTCTTGGATCTACTACCTCTTATTAGATTAGACCAAGATCCTGGAATTCAAGATCCATGGGCAAATGAGCAAGCATAGATTCTTGACTGTGTGGTTGGCATCATTATCATTATTAGATGATTTCACATCATATGTACAGTGCATGGATGCCAAAACTGTGCACCATAGTTTACCAAAGGAATTGTTTAATGCTCAAAATCTCAAAAGCAGAGAATTGTTATTTCCAGATTCAGTGCAGTCATGAATGAATGACAGTCTATTTCACAATTTTTGAGTTTTCCTGAGTCTTTTGGGGAGAGATGGGATACAGGTTCTGAAGAATCCCCTGCTCATGTAGCTCTATGCATCTATCTAGTCACAGAAACTCAATCAACCAATTCTGGCTTAGTTTCTATGTATCATCTTGCTTTTCTAAATATTTCTTGAATTTTTAAGGCGTCCCTTTCTTGAATCTTGGAATATAAGTTCCCAGGTACCCAAAAAGCAGTAACTATTTTATTAAAAAGAACTGTAGAGCTTTCTCTAGTTAGTGGAATGTACTAGAGTTTCCAGCACGAAAGTCATGCTTGTTTCCTCACTACCAGTCTTGCACTCATTTTTAGAACTTCTCTCGGTCATGTCAAGACAAGTAGCAGAAGGTGTTTGTTTGTTTGTTTTTCTTTTGTATTATACCAGGACAGTGATTATCTCTCACCTAAATACCTGACTTCCTTCTCAGCTTTGAGTCTGCAATTCACTCTATATCACACAAGGCACCTGGTTCCAAGGATGACCCTATTTGTCACCTGAAGACAGCAGCATTATGGCTCACTCTTGTGACATCAACAATCTCTCTGTTCTTACTCATCAAATACTGGTTCCCCTGTTCTCAAGAAACTAGAGAGGTACCTGCATGATGTTAGGATGCTATCACTCAGTGGTTTGTAATATAAGGCTTTCGTTTTTGCATGGTTTATTTTAGAGAAGTCTATAAAAACTGAATTTGCCTTATACTCATCTGGTTACTCCAAAAAGAACAGTATCTGAGTGACTGACACAATAAGCTACGTAAGAAATGACTTTCTATCATTATCACAGTTAATTTGATGTACTCACACTCTGAAAAGCTCACTGAGTAATTTTTCTTATATTTCCAAAGCGACAAGTTTATTCTCAGATTTACTCTGACACATAAAATCTCACCTCATTTTTCTAACAGTATATCAGTTACCAGAAAACTTGGCAGAGACTTACTTTGCACTAAGTAGCACTAATGAACTTCAGTGTGGGTGGTCTTTTCTGTGTGCTTCTGTCTCTCATACCACACCAAGCAAATACCAGCCCTTCTCCATAGTCATCTGAGGTTTAGCTTCTATCTGAGAGAATGGGTTTGGACAGTTCATCTATGCTCCACTGTTGCAAGGATAGACAGGCAAGGTGTGTGGATGGATGGCTAAAAGGATTTAACTGTAGGATTCCCTGATCACTGGAGGACTTCCAGAGCAAAGCCATGGAGTAGCAGCTACTTCACATTGCTCTTTTGATCAACTCATTAAAGCAGTGAAAAATCAAATTACAACTGGGACATCTGAATAAACTCACTTAGCCCACTTAGTGGGTACAAGAAAATGTGGACAGTGAATGGAGAAGGGCTGAAAGAGAGATTCCCAGGATGTAAGTTTTAAAAAAAAAAGTGGGGTGGGCGTGGCACACCCAGTTAAATTTACATGAACTCTGCCCAAGGACTCAGGTTCAAGCCCTTAGTCCCCACCTGCAGGTGAAAAGCTTCCCAAGTGGTTAAGAAGTGCTAAAGTGTCTCTGTCTCTCTCTGCCTTTCCATCTCCCTCTCTCTTAATTTCTCTCTGTCCTATCAAATAAAGGAAATATAAAAAAGTAAGTTATGTTTTGACCAGTTATGACAGCTGGTACTTACTTGGTAGCTATGCAACAGAACACATTGTTGGTGGCAGTTAGGCAGGGAAATTCTAGGTGCTTAGCTTGTGAACTCAGAAGAATCAGGGTATTAAACTATCCACAAGGACTCCTCAGTTTTTTTTCTTTATTGTAAGACTTTTCTCTTTTTTTAATTTATTTATTTTTATTTAAGAAAGGAGACATTAACAAAACCATAGAATAAGAGGGGTACAATTCTGCACAATTCCCATAACCCTATCTCCATATCCCATCCCCTCCCCTGATAGCCTTCCCATTCTATATCTCTCTGGGAGTATGGATCCAGGGTCATTGTGGGTTACAGAGGGTGGAGGGTCTGGCTTCTGTAATTGCTTCCCTGCTGAACATGGCCATTGACTGGTCGATCCATACTCTCAGTCTGCCTCTCTCTTTCCCTAGTAGGGTGGGGCTCTGAGGAAGCGGAGCTCCAGTACACATTGATGGGGTTGTCTGTCCAGGGAAGTCTGGTCAGCATCTTGCTGGCATCCGAAACCTGGTGGCTGAAAAGAGAGTTAACTTACAAAGCCAAACAAATTGTTGAACAATCATGAACCCAAAGACTGGACAGTTTTTTAAGGAAAAAAAAAAAACTGGCCCAGAACTAAAGCCTTATGGTCTTCACAGCCCCTGACAGCCCCATAGGAAAAAATAAAATCCTGCTTGTTGTCTGAACATTTATGAGACAGCAATTATCTTATGCTATTACTTTCCAGAGACTGAAACATGGGAGTCAGACCCTATATTGACATGACAGGCATTAGACTAGCCCAGTGACACATGATAGAATCTCCTTTCCCCTTTTACACCACAATATATAAACAGGAAAATCTAGCATAACAGAGCAGTGCAACCTGCTGGTTCAATAACACATATTATCATGAATAAGGGTTTGAGCTACTCTCTGTCCTAATCCATCTTTCTATCCCTTTTACTACTCTACTCTGACACCATCTTCTCAGACAATATTTTCATCCAACTCCACATTAGCTATCAAACTCAAGCAAAAACTATGATAGTCCTGGGCCCCTAAGAAAAAGCCTAAAATCGACTTCCTAGCTTTTATAAATAATTTTAAAAAATAAAATAAAATCAGCCAAAAATATGCACCCCATTCATAGCTTCAGTATTCCCAGTACCCAAAGAGTAGAAGCAACCTAAAAACCCATCAACAGATGACTGGCTAAGGAAATTGTGGGATATATATGCATGATGGAATACTAATCTACTATCAAAAATACAATATTATGTTACTTTAGAACAAAATAGTTGGAACTGGAGATGGTTATGCTTAGTAAAAATAAGTAAAGAAATGAAAGACAACTACTGGATAGTTTTACTAGTAATGTGAAGTCTAAAGAACTGATAAACATTAACTTACAAAAAAAAATACCCACACCCATAAGCAAACAAAATGTTTCTAAGACATTGTGAAAACTATGGTGGTTTTCTTTCGGAGGGGTAAGGGCAGGGACACATAACTTTTGTGGGTGCAGTGTGGAACTATACTCTGTAATCTTATAGTTTTATAACCAACTATTAGTCACAAATAAATAATAGTAAATAAAAAGATGGCTGAAAACTGGGAAATTAGAGGAACCCCCAAAGAAAAAGCACAAAGGAGTTAATTATCTGAAGTTTTTATCATTCAAGTTTTTTATCACATTTATTTGCAAGTTACATCTTTTAAATGATAAAACGTATAGTATGTATTAAAGTAAAAATTCACACAACTAGGAAGAAAGTAAATTTTAAAAGTTAGTACCAGCTATATCTCTATCCAAGATTTACACCACAGAGGTGAGTTGTAGTAATATTTTGGTATGAACCTTCACTTTATCCTTAATTATCATGTAAACAAATGTATATGAACGAATATACAGGTTATCTTCCTAAAAGCACAAAGTGAAAATTGCTGATTTCGTCTATTTCTTCCTTTCTTTTTAAAATATATTTTAAAATATTTATTTACTTTCCCTTTTGTTATCCCATTTTTTATTATTGTAGTTACTACCGTTGTTATTGATGTCATCCTTGTTGGATAAGACAGAGACGAATGGAGAGAGTAGGGGAAGACAGAGAGGGGAAGAGAAAGATAGACACCTGCAGACCTGGTTCACCCACTGTGAAGAGACCTCCCTGCAGATGGGGAGCCTGAGGGCTCGAACAGAGAGCCTTACATCGGGTCCTTGAGCTTTGCGCCATGTGTGCTTTACCTGCTACGCTACCACCCTACTCACTACTTTTTCCTTTTTTAAGATAGAGATGGTGGGAGAGGGAGATAGCAAGAGCTAGAAGATAGAAAGTCCACAGCCCTGAACTCCCCTTCAGTATCATGGTGGCTAGACTTGAATTTGGGCAGCACACATGGCAAAGAATATTTCATGGACCCTCCATTACCTTTCATTAGGTAAAGGGAACCTTGTCATCTAAACAACACTCTGTTTATCTCTCATGTTCAATTCAAATAAATCTAACTTATTCTTCTAAAATAATTTCATATAGTGTATGTACAGTGTCTTTGCTATCATTGAATCTGAGTTTTTTTCTAGGGGAAGGTTATGAAATTATTTTTTTTTAATTTTATTGATTAATTTATAATAATATATATGCAATTTAGAGTTAGCAACTTTACACTTTTCTCTAAGGACATGAACCTCATTGCATTAGTACTTAGTTTCTTACTTTATTTTTCCTATTCTCTTTTCCTTTCTCTTTCCTATTGCCCCGTCTCCTATTCTTTATTTCCCCCTCCTCTTTTTCTGCTCTTTATATATAATTTAACAAAATCTCCAAAATCCAGATTTTAATTGTTATTTTGCACAATTTTATTAAAAGGGCAAGTCTTAAGATATTTTACAGGTATAAAACCATCTTAAATAATGTAAATACAGTAGTCAGGTGGTAGCATAGCGGGTTAAGCGCAGGTGGTGCAAAGTGCAATGACTGGCCTAAGGACCTTGGTTCGAGCCCCTGGCTCCCCACCTGCAGGGGAGTTGCTTCACAGGTGGTAAAGTAGGTCTGCAGGTGTCTATCTCTCCCCCCGCCCCCCCCATCTTCCCCTGTTCTCTCCATTTCTCTCTGTCCTATCCAACAACAAGGACATCAATAACAATGACAACAAAAAAACAACAAGGGCAACAAAAGGGAAAATAAATAAAATATTTTTAAAATAATGAAAATACTTGGTGACTAGTGACAAAATGGGGCATCCTGAAGATCACAACTGCACAATCCATGGCAACTATAAATCTCTCAAATGCCCATCCTTAGTGAGGCAAGGTAGGCCCCTGACTGATGAATGTGTATAACTTAAATTTTAGTAGTTTATGTCAAAGTACATTGCCAAAAGGTAGCGATTATAGTACAATGTATTCAATTCCTGACACATACCCTCAATAGCATGTATTTTTAATTTGATAAATACTTCAAAAATAGGTTCATTGTTTTCTTGTAAGATTATATAAGCATATTGTTACAAGTCTCAAGTCTCAATAGCTTAAGAAGTCATTGTTAACAAAGATCAGCATTTGCTCAGGTATTTCTTTGTGCCTGTTGTACACATGCCAGTTCTTTGACATGAGTAGAATCATATAAATGCTTCTGTTTGTTGGTCTGTTTTTTAAGATCATAGTTGTGTTGGAAGACTCTAGGAAAAAAATGGATTGATGATCCAAATTGCAAAATATATACATGTGCATATAAACTAATATTGTATTTCATCATTTGTTAAAAATTGATGATTAATTTTCACTTATATTGTTTAATGGATTTAAAAAGATTATATGAGACTCTTTGAACACCAGATTCATTAAACTGTAATATATTTATGCCAATACCCTATTATCTTGATTACAATACATTGATATTTAGTGAATCTGGCAATATTAGACCAGCAAACTTATTGTCATCTAAATTGTTTGGATAATTTTAGGTCCTTTGCATTTCCACATGAATTTTAAGATTTATTTTGTGTTGCTTTGCGGTGACAGGACACAGAAGAGATAAAATCCAAGCGAAGAGGGAACACAATCCTTTATTCAGGGTTGGGTCAGAGTGCAGTGGTTCAGGCTACATGGAGCTAGCCAAAAAATGGTCATCCCCACTAAGTGCACCACCCTCCCGTCCCCCAGGTAAAAAACCGGGCGAGACAGAAAGAGAGAGAGAGAGAGAGAGAGAGAGAGGCGGAAGTAGGAGGGCTTTTTATAGGGCAACAGCCAGGAGTGACGTGTCCAGACAGGATTGGTTGGGAAGGGAATGCAATATTCGAGAATATTGCATTAACTCTCATGGGAGCTGGCACTAGCCTGAGGGGACATCTGCACAGCATCTCTCCCTTTTCCTTTATATCTAATGGACACAGTATAAGAAATATAGAGTGGAGCAGGCTTAAATGTTTTTAAGGAATGCCGCCCTCAGGCGGGAAGATGTAAGACATTTTTGTGGGGGAGGGAAGGGTTAAATGGCCGCCAACCTTGTGAGATTCATGTGTCCCCCCTGTGCTCAACCCCTCTTTAGAGAGAGAGACTTACCTGGAGTGACTCATCTCATAAGTTAAGCTCTGCCAGGCTCAACCATCTCCTCACAATTTTTCTACATCTTTCTCTATATTTTTATCTAGTCATCGCATTAAGATGGTCCAATGTCTGTAAAAGACTCTATCTGTGACAGAGGAATAGTAGTGTAGGGGTGAGCAGAAACTTTTTGGGCATAAACCTAAATGATATAACAAGACAGGAAAGGACAAGTAGGGGAGCAGTAAGAGCCAGTGTGATGTCAAGGGAAGGCTTGGTGCGCAAAGGAACGTTCCCTGTCTCTGGTGGGGGCAAGGTTTCATAATGAGGGGGGCGTTTCCTGACTCAAAGGGCAGGACCTGTAGGTAGGAGGGCATGGCCTGCCAAGCTGAGGAGCTATTTGGCATTGTATAGTCCTCAAGGCGACAGTCTTCAAAGTCTGTGAACTACTCAGTGTCAGTCTTTGAAAAACCAGCAGCATGAAGGGAAGGAAGCTGCTGTAAAATTGTGTAAAGTGTCCAAAGGGTAAACCAGCAAGTCCAATAGAAGTGTCAGTCCAAAGCAGGCGACTAGTGGGAGAAATGGCAGGGGATGAAACGTTCCACGGGGAAGGTCAGCTACTGGAATTCTGCTTTTCTATAGAGAGTGAGCTGGAACCACCAAAACGTGACAGGCAAAACAGAAGCAGGAAGGGCAGACAGTCAGTAAGAAAGTTCTGTCCTTGGAGTCTGTGACTCAGGTTCTTCAGATCGAGTCAGGTGACATCTAGGGTTTAGGCTGTGCCACTGTAGTCGTGAGGTCTAATGGGCGATGTCAGAGTGTGCAGGGGTCCAGATGGTTTTCCCAGGATTCCTGTGAAAGAAACACAAACGTGCGTGATTGGTGTGGAAGGCGCTGGGACCCAGAGGCACAGGCCCAGGGCGCTGCAGGGCCACTGCTCCCCAGCCCTGTACCGGGACTCCCCCGCACCACTCCTGGCGCCAGGTGTTGCTTTGCAGCGGAGGGATGCGGACGAGATAAAATCCAAGTGAAGAGGGAACACAATCCTTTATTCAGGATTTGGTCAGAGCGCAGTGGTTCGGGCCACATGGAGCTAGCCAAAAAATGGCAGTCCCCACTACGTGCACCACCCTCCAGTCCCCCAGGTAAAAAACCGGGGGGGGGGGGAGGGCAGAAGTAGGAGGGCTTTTTATAGGGCAACAGCCAGGAGTGCCCTGTTGGGACAGGATTGGTTGGGAAGGGTACTTCGAGAATATCACATTAACTCTCATGTCTTGAGGGGACATCTGCACAGAAATTTTGTAGGTCATTTAGGAAAGAATATGTATCTTAACATTATTGAGTCTTCTGAGTAATAATCACAGAAGTCTACCTTCATTTATTTATTTTCCCTTTTTTAAAAATATGTTATTTATTTATTTATTTATTCCCTTTTGTTGCCCTTGTTGTTTTATTGTTGTAATTATTATTGTTGTTGTTATTGATGTAATTGTTTTTGGATAGGACAAAGAGAAATGGAGAGAGGTGGGGAAGACAGAGAGGGGGAGAGAAAGACACCTGTAGACCTGATTCACCACCTGTTAAGCCACCCCCCTGCAGATGGGGAGCCGAAGGGCTTGAAATGGGATCCTTACACCAGTCCTTGTACTTTGCACCACCTGCACTTAACCCACTGTGCTACCACCCAACTCCCTATTTTTCCCTTTTTTGAAGTATTTATTTGATAAAAGTTTAAAAAATTATAAGATTTCAGCGTTATGGCTTCACAATGCACCTACCACTGAAGTACCTCTTACTCCCTAATAGCCAACACTGATAATTCTCAGAAGGTCTGAAAAGTAGTTTGACTATTTAGTTTGCTTATTTTAGTTATATACAAACCATCTCACATTTGTCTTTTGCCTCTTTATTTACACTTAGTACAATTTTATCCATTTACATATATTTGTTATATGGAACAATACTACAGTATCATCTTTTACAAGTTACAGAGTAATATTCCACTGAATATTCCACAATTTATTTATCCAGCCATCTGTTGATGGGTATTTAGGTTACCTCTATGCTCCTGGTAGTATACATAGTTTACTACTTCAGAATTTGTAAAGACAATATATATAAATCTTTTCTTCTTTAGCCTATATGTGTAGTGGATTACATTGGCTGGTACTTGAATATTAAACTGCTTTATATCCCTGGAAGAACATTTTATTTATTCATATGAAAATTTATTTTGATAGATTGTTGGATGTGATTTGCTAATCTTGTGTTGTACATTAGTACATCCAACATTTCGTATAAGTCAATCTGTGTTTTTTTTATGTTGTAGTGATAAAAATAATGTAGGCAAACTCAAGCAAAACTGCCATAGTTGTGTGCCCCCAGGAACATGGCTAAAATGGATTTCCTAGATTTCTTCTACCCTAAAATCCCCAATCTCATCTGTTCTAATCCTATTTTTTGGTTCTTATTGATTAACCATTTGGCCTCAGCTTAGGTCATATCACCTTCCACACACCAAATTACAGGTGCTACCATGACTCCACCCTGACTTCTCTGGGAAAATGACCTCATCAGTGTGTCCTGGACCCTCATATCGACAGAGCTCTGGTCCACTAGGGAGAGATAGAAACAGGCTGAGGTTATAGTACAACCTGTCAATGTCCATGCAGAGAAGCAATTACAGAAGTCAGAATTTCTGCTCCCCCAAAACAGCCTTGATCCATACTCCCAGTGGAGGAGAAGAGATAGGATGAATAGGCCTCTGAGCTCCAGCTCCATCAGCACCCAGAGAGAGAGAGAGAAGGAAAAGGAGAAGAAGATATAGAGGTAGTTATGTTGTCATGAATGGCTTTGAGGGAAAGAGAGCATTGAATCAGAAAAAAGGGGGAATAATTATGGACAGATAGTTGTAGAGAAGATGGTTGACCCATGTCTACAACCTTAGGGGAACTGGTGTATTGTAGTGTGGTGACTGAAGATTCAAAACTCTGGTGGTGGGAATGGTGGGGATTCAAATCTCTGTCGACATATAATTCTGTAATATAAAAATAAATTAATAAAAAAGAAAATGATAAAAAATAAAGTAGGCAACACAAATTGCCTTTTCTATTTTCTTAAAGATAGTATACAATGGTTGGTAACACACACATATGTATATCTTAGAAATAATTAGCTAGTCAAATTGCATATTCCCTTTTGAAATCTCTAAATTCTTAATATGTTGATTTATGTATTTTACCAGAGCACTGATCAATTCTGGTTTATGGTGCTAGACCAGTGAAATCAGAGCCTCAGGTATGAAAGTCTGTGGCATAAATTGCTGTGCTATTTTACCAGCCCCAAGTACTTTTTTATAATAGTTATAGGTGAATGTGAAAAATTAGTTTTCTTATACTACTGTCCCAACTTTTTAAAATAGAAGCATCATATGAATGTCCTTTATATATCACACACTGAATCAGAGGTGTTACAATCTGACTGAACTAACTAAATAATGCATGATCTTTAAAATTATAGTGAATTTTCTTTTTATCCACTTAGAAACCCTTTCTTTTCCTGCTTGAATTCTAAGCCTTCTTTTGTTATTCTTTTTTGCTGTTGTTGTTGTTTACCATTAGTATGTCATTTTCTATAGGTAGGTTTTTCAGTGACCTTTTTTTTTTTTTAGTTTTCCTACACCTGAGAATATTTTATGCACCATTCCTTTCAGAAGGAGATTTTATCCAGATAAGCAATTCATGGTTAATGACATTTTCCTTTCCAAATCTGACAAATGTTCTGCCACTTCCTCTGACTTCCATGCCTTCACTGCTTTTCAGTGAGACTTCCACTGTTTCCCAAATCAGGGTTTCCTTATATGTAATTCATCATTTTCTCTGATTGCCTTCAGAGAAAATGTTTGTTTTTGTCTTTCAGAGTTCAAAAATTTAATTATGTGATAATCTGTCTTCCTAAGGACTTCTTTTGTTCTATTTGTCTGTTGGACTCTTCAGGGTTTCACAGTTCTAGAACTTATTCTTTCTTTCTTTCTTTCTTTTCTTCTCTTTTTTCTTTTTATGTTTGTTTAAGAAACAGAGAAGGAAGATAAAGATACCACAGCACTGAAGCCTCTCCAGTTTGGTTAATGCTTGACTTGAACCTGATGAAATAGGCACACTAAGCAGGAGATCTATCTTGCTGAGGTCTCTATAGACTTCTCTGTGTTTCTTCTATTTTTATTTTACTTACATTAGTAATTATACAGCTTTTAAAATTTTGTCTCAACTTTGGAAAGTATTTAGCCATTAATTCCTCAAACAATTTTTATTCCACTCTTATTTGTCTATTAACGTTCATTGTATACATCAACTCTTTATTATTGTCCTGTGAATTTCTGAGTGTGTGTGTTTCTCTGTTGCTTTGGGTAAATTCTATTTCTTGACATTCAAGTTCATTTATTTATACCTCTTTCAACCCCTTTCTATTACTGATTACATTCAGGAAGTTTTTTTTTTCATTTATTGTACTTTTATTAAATAACTTGATTGTGTCCTCTCTAAATACACCTTCTAGTTTTCCAACCCAGAATGCATCTGTACTGAAGATGATATTTTAAAGATGCTATTGAGGGAAAATGGGACCTTAAGGGTAGAAGTCCAGTCCAAAGTCTGGTGCCTTATACTCAGCCACTTGAGGAAGACTGGTCCTGAAATGAGTTCAAACTAGAATGTTCCTAACTGGAACCATGGAATATGAACTTAGATGGACAAAGATGTAGAGGTTACACAGGCTCCCGCATACTAAAAATGAATAGCTATGGTAATGATATTAATATATATTTCCCATATTTGGGAGCGACTCTGTCTGATCCAGTTTTCTAGTCTTATTCCCAACTCTGACACCATCTTTTTTTTTTTAATTCTGTTTAAGCTTTTTAGAGATTCTTTTTAAATGAATTAATTTTTATTATCATTTATTTATTGGATAGAGACAATCAGAAATTGAGATGAAAGGGAGGGATAGAGAGGGAGAGAGACACCTGCAGCATTTCTTCACCACTTGTGAAGCTTTTCCCCTGCAGGTGGATACTGGGGGCTCAAACCTGGGTCCTTGCACATTGTAACATGTGCATTCAACCAGGTGTGCCACCACCTGGCCTCTGACACCATCTTTTTGAAACAATACTTTTAGCCCATCTGCCTGTTAGCTGTTGGGCTTGGGCAAAAATTAGTAAAGTCATGGCTCCCTTGGAATATACCTAAAATAGACTTCCTAACTTCTTCTAACATGAAGACCCTAATTTTTTTCTGCTATATTCTTACCTCTAGGTTCCTGATTATTAAACAAATTGTTCTGTTTTATATCTTAATGCTTTTCAGCCACCAAGTTGCAGATGCTACCATGACGCCAACCTGACTTCCCTTAGCAGATGACCTCACCAATATATCTTGGAACCCCACCTCTTCAGAAGCCCACTAGGGAAAGATAGAAACAGAAAGGGGGTATGAATTGACCTGTCAACAGCCATGTCCAGCAGAGAAGCAATTACAGAAGCCAGACCTCCTACCTTCTGCAGGCCATAAAGATCTTTGTTCCATACTCCCAGAGGGCTAAAGAGTAGGGAAGCTTCCAATGGAGGGGATGGGATACAGAGTTCTGGTGGGGGAATTGTATGAATTGTACCCCTCTTATCCTATAATCTTGTCAATCATTATTAAATCATTAATAAGAAAATAAAAATAAGAAAAGCAAAGGAGGGTCCAGGTGGTGGGGCACTTGGTTGAATGCACATGTTATAATGCATGAGGACCCAGGTTAGAGCCCCGGGTCCCCACATGCAGGGGGAAAACTGCAAGTGGTGAAGCAGGGTTACAGGTGTCTCTCTGTCTCTCTCCCCCACACCCCGCCTTCCCTCTCGATTTCTGGCTGTCTCTATCCAATAAAAAAAAGTTTAAAAATTTTTTTTAAATTTTTTAAAAAAGCAAAGAACATTCAAACCATCTTTCTCTGAGCTTTCACATTTAGGAAGGGAACTCTTCTGGGTGACCAAATAGTTTATAGTCTCAATCTTGAACTTCTAGTCTCCAAAACATTGAGAAATTCAATTAGTGTTATTTAAGCCACCCAGTGTGTGTGTGTGTGTGTGTGTGTGTGTGTGTGTGTGTGTATTTATGACAACCCAAGTACTGTGTTACATTTTTTCAGTTCTAACTACTTATTATTTTTGTCAGTAGGACTTCATCACTCCAGGCTAACTTGTTTTCACATAGAGACAAAGTTAGAGACACCAAGAGAAAAAAACCACAGCACCCTAAACTTCCTATAATGAGGTGGGGGGGTCCATGGGCAAACTGGCATCTGGATACAGCACCTAACACAGCATGCAAGCTACACAAGTGACCTCGCTTCAGGTCTTTAATTTTAATTTGTCTTTTCTTTTTCCAGTAGTCCGTTGAAATTTTCTAATTTACTCCCCCGGCCCCACATGAATGGGTCACTGTTGTTGAAAGTATTTTATAGTTCCCACTTAAATATCTTAGTTAGATTACTCTAACATTTAATATATCTGAGTGTTGCCAGAGGGTGTCTTTTCTCACTACATTTGTGACTTTCTTTGCCCTTGGAGATAAATAGTGAATGTTTTTTCCTTTCTTCTTCTTTTTTTAACAAAGTGTTTTTTTAAAACTTTTTATCTTTATTTATTTATTAGATAGAAATATACAGAAATCAAGAGGGAAGGGGGTGATAGAGAGGGAGAGAGACAGAGAGATACAGGCAGCCCTGCTTCACCATTTGTGAAGATTTCCCCCTGCAGGTTACCGGGGGCTCAAACCCGGGTCCTTGCACACTGTAACATGTGAGCTCAACCAGGTGTGCCACCACCTGGCCCCATGTCTTTTTCTTTATATTTGAGATATTCTTCATTGGATTCTGGGTTTTGTTAGTTATTATTTTCCTTATGGTGATGTACATGTGGAGTTAGTAGAATCATATAGCACATAATGACACTATCTCAGCAAAAGTGGAACCCTGGCTCCCACTGCCTCATTATAAATGACAGGGTAGAGGTTCAGCTTCCCCGTGGATGCTGTTGACACCCTCCCTTGAATCTTCTATTCCTATGTGTTTAAGTTCAGTGACCTCTCCCTTTACAATGTTTAGTTTGTCATCCATACACCTGACATGTTTTCTTATCTCACATAATATAGTTTAATTTATGTAAGTTAAATTTATTTTGGTCAGTTTCTAGCTCCCATAAATCTATTTAGTGTGCTCAGCCATCTGTCTGTAAGCATATAAAAATCAGGCTTATAATTTTTTAATGTCTTAGCCAACTAAATCTATGTGGTGAATTTATTTGTCAATTCAGCTATGGATTTTTTTTCTTCTGATGTTTCATATTTTCTCACTTTTCTGCCTGTCTGACTGTTTTTATTGGATGCCAGATATTATGAATTTTACCTTAAAATTACTATAACTTTTTGTTTTTCTATAAGTATAATTGGCCTTTGGGGGGCAGTTGTTGCTGACGGACATAGTTGAGTGCATATGTTACAATACGCAAAGACTGGGTTCAAGTCCCCAGTCCCCACCTGCAGAGGGAAGGCTTTGAGGGCTGCATATGTCTCTCTGTCTCTCTCCCTCTCTCCATCACTCCTTTCTCTCTTGATTTCTGGCTGTCTTTGTTCAATAAATAAATAAAGATAATTTTTTATAATTGACCTTTATTCTTGGACCCAATTAAATCACATAACATGTAAGGTATATTAAATTTAAGGTGGTGCTCGCTTCGGCAGCACATATACTAAAATTGGAACGATACAGAGAAGATTAGCATGGCCCCTGCGCAAGGATGACACGCAAATTCGTGAAGCGTTCCATATTTTTTTATACACACACACACACAAAAAAATTTAAGGTGGTTAAATTTTCAATCTAAAACTGTATATAATTAAATTCTAAATAATTACATAATTGTTATATATCTAATTATCACAAATTGAAATTATTGGTTTGTTTTTTATTTACTAATAATTGTTTTGGTTAATTTTTTATATGATAACAAAAGGTTTCCTTTTCAAGGATAATTGTTAGGAAGCTATACAGATCATTTACATTTTGTTGTCTTCTCTGATTTATTTATTTTTAAATCATATTTTGTTTATTTATTTATTTATTTATTTAATGGATAGAGACAGCCAGAAACTGAGAGGGAAGGGGAAAGTAGGAAGGAGGAGAGACAGAGAGAAACCTGCACCCCTGCTTCACTATTCATGAAGCTTTCCTCCTGCAGGTGATGACCAGGGGCTTAAACCTGGATCCTTGAGCCACTACCTAGCTCCTGGTCTATTTTATAATGTATTTTTAATCCCTCCCCTTTTTTGGCAACATAGTTATCAGTGGCACTCAGCTTCTGCGTGGCTATTCCATTGCTCTCATGACCACTGTTTATTTTGTCTCAGAGACAGAGAGGGAGAGATAGACACACACGCAGAGATAAGTAAGTATAGCATCGTCCCACTGCTTGTAAAACTTTACTGTTGCAGGTGGATAGTAGGAGCTTAATCCCAGGTTCTGCTACAGTGTAATGTGTGTGCTCTACCAGGTGAGCCACTGCCTTTCCTAATCACAATATGTCTTATTGTTGATAGACAATACATGAAAATTTACAAATTAGTAGAGCTAATCAGACACAGTTTCCTCTTAGAATTGCTATAGTCTTTCTGTGTTCTGTATGGAGAATTGCTGAGAAGATTGGAGTAAAGTAATGGTTTTCTTTTGAGGACAACAGTTTTTATATCTTTAATAAAGCTATGATATTTTAATTAGAAAAAGCTTCATATTTTCTATCCTATATTTTTATTGAAACATGTTAACTCTTTGTTTTGTATGTATACTTTCATTGCAACAATGAACTTATTTTAATGCATTTTGCACATTACCATTTTTAGTATCTTTTTGGTATAACAGCTATCATTATGTTAGGCTTACATATATCACCCATTTGTCTCTGTTAGTTTTATCTGACATTTTTATCTCCTTGTTTTAATTTGTCTACATTACTATGATATTTTTCTTTATTTTCCCTAGAGCAATTC